>NW_010243035.1:0-15737 GCF_000690775.1 Eurypyga helias | reverse complement strand
AAAAAAAAAAAAAAAAGTGCTTCATATTTGCAGTTTCCCATGGGGAACTTGAACCACCTGATATCAGACTTCAGGAATCCCAGGCCCCTGAGACCTGTGGGAGAATCTGGAGTAAGGAAGATTGACCTTCATCAGAGGAGGATGAAACTAGCAAACATTTTAACAAGTTGGACATGCACAAGTCCATGGGATCTGTTGGGATGGAGCTACAAGTGCTGAGAGCGCTGTAGGATGCAAGGTCACTCTTGATTATGTTTGAAATATCATGGTGTCTGGGGCAGATTTCTGAGAACTGGAACAAAGCAAATATCACTCCTATATTCAAGAAGGAGGAGCCAGCGAACTACCTTCCAGTCAGCCTCACCTCAGTCCCTAGAAAAGTGGTGGGCAAAATATTTCTGTAAGTCATTTCCATATACATGGAGAAAGAATGTGATCGGCAGAAATTAATGAAGGGGAATTTATGCCTGACTTGTTAAAATAACTGAATGTTATCTTGACTTTACTACATACACATTGACAAACTGAAGAAATACAGAATAGATATGTGGATCAATTGAGGTGGAGTAAGTCCAGCAATGCACCCCAAAGGTGATTAAGGGATTGGAGCAAATGTCATATGGGGAGACATTGAGGAAGCTGAGACTTTTCAGCCCGGAGAGGAGAAGGTTCAGGGACAACTTATTGTATATAAATATCTGATGAGGGAAACTAAGAAAATGGAAGAGAGAAAATGGACTAAAGAAGTGGTATTCAGTGACAGGACAAGAGGTAGTGGGGATGGAATCTACTTAAATATAAGAAAAAGATCTTTTTACTCTGGTCGTGGTGAAATGTTGGAAACAATTGTTCAGGGAGACTGTGAAGTCCTCATCTTTGCAGATATTCAGAAGATGAGTGGACATGATGCTCAACAACCTGCTCTAGCTGATCTTGATCTGAACAGGTGTTTTAGACTAGATGCTCTCCAGTGATTCTGTGATCCTGATAAAGCTACCATGTCCTTAACAGGTAGAAGGCTAAGCAAAAATTCCAGAAAAAAAAAATAGCATTATCCTTCAAATGAGATTACTTTCAAGAATTGAAATGACTCTGCCCAGAAGAGAGGAACCAGTATTAACATGAAAGTATTTCAGCTGGAGAAAGTTGATGACTTAGAAGTTAGTTTACTGACTCAGGACATGTTTATTCAAATTGTTCTCCTTCAGTTTAAAGAAAAGTACTACTTTACGCAGGAGAAAAGGAATCCATCATTTTCCCTGAGACTTTTAGAAGGTATATTGAGAAAACTGGAGAAAGCATAGGGTTTGAAGATGGTAAAATACTAATGTCAGCTGTGATCCAGTATGCTTCACTTAGAAATCTCAGTTATACTGAAGTTTTGATGTGAGTGAATTATCTTGATAAAATCCCCAGTGGAATCAATCAAGAAAGACAGATGCCTCTGAAGGTCTGTAAAGTAAGCTCTATTTGTATAGTGAAAGTTATCTCTGTATTTGGAAGAGACATGAGACATTTTTTTCCTTAGTGGAGGACAGAATGTCAGCCATGAAGCACACTCTTCTGAATCATCATTTTTAAGTCAAAACCCAACTTTAACCATGGGCAGATAATCTCAGTTTGCTAATGCTGTCTTCATACAGTCTACCTCTGGTCTATGCCTTCATGTAAAAATAAGAAGTTGCGTCTGCCTTTTATCCTTTATTTTCCTTTGCAAAAAAAGCTCCTCAACAAGATTTACCCTTAATTCACTTCAAAATTTTGGGGAACTCAAGAACAGATTTGAAATTTATTTATTTATTATTTGTCACCAAGAACTTCCTTCAAAAATTTTATAATAACAAATACTGCTTTCTGTCTACATGATTATTAGTCCAAAGACTGAGACAAAAAGATGTGCAGTGTCATGAAATGAGTTCATTGATTCATCTTTTCTCTATGACTGAAGAATAGGAATAGGACCTCATAGAATGGATTTTGATATCAACTGTGAAACTCCTTTTTTTGTTATTGTTATTAAAAAAAAAAAAGTGTTAAATCAAGAGCTAGGAAGCATTTAACATATCCATTACCTTAAAAAGAGATTGAAGTATAAGGTATAGCTGGGCAATCCGACTAAAGGTTTAGTTTCTATATAATGTATGTATATATGTTATGTAACTCACAGCACACACATGGGAGAAGATAAACAGGGTTTGAGAAGCAAAAGCAGAAAATCCTAACAGAAAAACAGTAATCATGAAATGTAGAAGCACATACAGGATGTTCAGAGGAAAGATATACAAAATACTATGATCAAAGTGAAAAACAATCCTGGAAGAGTAGGAAAGCCTTTGGTTTAAGAAAAGGACCTGTTGGCAAGTGGGATTTCAATTTCTTTGACGATTCAACCAAGAATATCCATTCTACAATCACAAAAGCAGCATTTAGTCACTTCAAGGTGGAATAAGACAAAGTCTTTACTGTTCAATGAACAACAGGATCAGTGGCAAATGGAGAAATCTTCTTAGGAAATGGACCCAGTGTAATAAAATGCTAGGAAATGGTGAACACTTAAGGTTTGCTGTTCTCATAAAGACTAAAATACTCTGGAGAGTACGGTGCATATGAAAAGCTGGAGATTGCTAAGTACACTGGAGTCTAAAGAAAATGCATCTTTACTCTTAAATGGTTAAATTAGAATTCATTACTATCAAAATCAAATTTAGGAAATTTTATTACTGAAGAAATAGTTGAAGGAGATTGCAGTCAGTGTTTGCAATAAAAGTCTATCGTGGTTTGAATGCTGAATGAATACAGATTTCAAATGACTGGAATAGAAGAGCAGACAGAGATGTTAAACTATATAGACTGTTGTTTGATTTTTTTTCCTCCACACACACAATCAGTGCATGTTGTTCCAGATACGCTGAAAGTAGGATATTTGGTTCTAAACAGCAGCATATATTTTTAATTTAGTCTTTAAAGGAAGAACCGTGTTGAAAGTGTTACATTATGTGATTAAAGGTTCAAGAAGGATCTGCAAACAAGAAGGATTGCAGAGGAAAAAATAGCAGTAATCAAGGAGACAAATCACTGCCCTGGCCCTGCTCCCAGCTGTCCCAGGAGACCCTCTGCCTTACAGGCTAGGCAGGACACTGGACACCGTGAGTCAGCAGGATCAGGTCTCCAGACTGCCTTGCAGACCGTGGGGCATTACTGTCTAGTGTTATGGGGCTAACGTCGGGATGCAAGGAGGCAGTGGTTTTGGATTTCATGAGGCTTACTATGGAACGTTAAGGGAGGAATCAGAGGCAGAAAAGGGAGGGATCAAGGTGGGTTGGAGGCAAATAGACATAGGAAAATAAATTAATAAGGAGATAAAAGAGGTCAGTCATGTAAACAGATACTGGTCAGCATGCTTGTGTGGCCATGCCCTGCGTTTGATCCCAGCACTGTGTCCTGTCTCCTCACTGAAATCCATTTCTGTTTTTTAACTGCTCTGCAGAGCCAGTGAAGTCAATTGAGAAACTTGTTTGCATACATGTGTGTGTGTGCGCACATGTGTGTTTGTGCATAAGATAATTGAAAAAAAAATTTATGGTAAAAATAAAATTCACGTTGAGGAATACATATATCTAAATAAGTAGCTGGTTGTGCAGAAAGAAGTGGTTTTGTATTTCCCTTCAAGATATTTCCAGTAAATAATTAAGAAGTATGATGAGAAGAAAAACAGTTCTACGTGTCCCTAAAACATATGCAGTATCAAGTAATTAATATTTTCAGTTTGCTTGAGTCTGATTCACAACCTAGACTTTTTTCTACACAAGCTTAAAGATGGCCTCTATAGATTTTTCCAATTAATTTCAATACTAGTGACTAGTATTTGGTTCTTTACCAGCTTTTTTTTCTAGACCTGGTAAAGAACGAGAAAAAATTAATCCCCACTCACTTTCAGAATCAAATTTCTATGAATGCTCATTTCACTACAATCTATGTAAAGTTATTGAAGCCAGTGTAATTATAAAATAACACAAAGGTTCAGTCCAGCTTTCAAGTACCCAATATTAACTGTGGCAGAACAGAGGAAGGAAAAGACAGGCCAAATATGCTTAAGATTTGATTGCATTTCCCAGGCCAAATATTGTTGGTTTGTTCCAGAAGACTGACTACACTTCATATAGAATTCAATGTGTTGTATGTAGGGCTTTTTTGGAGGGGTCATTTTTTTTTATTTTTTTTTTTTAAATATGGAAGAAACTCTTTAAAACAGTATCTCCTTTAAAGAAAAATGTCCTCTGAGCTGAGAAGGCCTAGCATGTTAGACACTTTTTATTTGAATTCACCTTTTGTATGGGTGAAATTGAACTTAAGTATGTTGACATCAAATGTAGCATCATAATTACAAAGAAAAGGTAAAGGAAAAGCAAAGACATAGGCTTATAGGAATGGTCAGGATTAACTGGGAGCTCCCTGTCTGGAATAACACTGTAAATTAAGAGGAACATTTAACAAGACATAACTCCTTCTCAAGCTAAGCTGTTTATGAAAGGGGATTTTTTTGGGCTTCTGCATTACATTTTTTTCAATCCTTAGGCTTCCTCCTTTCAAGTTCCCCATAAATATACATTTCCATCTCTTTTATCCTTAATAATTCTTCCCTTCCTTCCTCTTTCTCCTTGGATTGTTACACATTCCTTTCCTCTATCATGCATATTCAGTCTTTCATAACCCTGGTCTTCCTACCTCTAGAGTTCAATTTAGCCTTGCCCTCTTCATCTTGTTACAGCTTATACAGTCACTTCCTCACTATATTGAAGAATCCTCCCACTACATGTGGATTGTGCCTCAGATGAGTGTTTCCAATACCACTGGCTGTTATCTGTAGCACATACTGAAACTGACTGCATTGTAATGTCTCAGGAATAATCTTAGCCATTTTACAGCAATGATATAACTACATAACTTAAATGGTAAGATGTTGAACAGTAGTAATTTGAGCTTCAAGACGTATGAGAGAACAAAAGCTTACCTATAGAAGTACTAGAAAAGCAAATTGTCATCTTGATTGAATCGACAGCTAAAAAATTAAAATCAATTCACTAGCTCTTAATTTTGTAGCATAGAATTACAAAATAATGGGACATAATTAAAGGAGCTCAGAAATACAATAGAATGCATGCTCAACATGGCTTAACTAGAAGAATTTCATGGCTGTTTATTTTTTACATGTCATAACAGCAAAGTAATGAAGCCTGAACAGGCCAATGCAAATAATTTGACTAGGAAATCTTTAGAATTACTGCAGCAACAGAATGGTATAATTCTTACCTCACTGAGTTCAGGGGCACTCTCAGTACTAAGGCGGTACAGAGTTACAGTGATCTTGCATCTGTGTAAATTTAAGCAATAACGACAGCTCCATGGTTTCTACATCTGATTCATTAACGGTTGGTTATATTATGTGCACTTATGTTCCTTCTGCTACTCTAAGTCTTTAAAATGCGGGGTATTTATCACAAAAAGTTACCATTCAAGCCTAGTTATATAGTGTTAGAAATGTCTATTTTGAAGCAGAGTGTGCCATCTAGTGGAAATACGTTGCCAGCAGCACAGCAGTTAGCAGAGCTAGAAAAGGTGGTGAGAAACTCTAATCACCACCTCTCCTGAGCTGAGCAGCATTAGCCCCAATAGCCATTCGTGCTTTGCTTAATGAACACCTGATATATTTGTGAAACTTCGCTTCTAACTATAGCCAAATATTTGAGAAGGTATTTGAGAATTTGTTATAAAGTATTCAAACGAATGGGAATTGAGCAGAACTATTTTGAAAGTTGTGCATGAAATAATAGGGTCTCTTTAATGAAAGCTAACTTTCAACAGCAGAACCCAGGACTTTGATTAACTGCTCACTGAGACACTGTAGAGAAACTCACCCTCCACAAACAATTCCTGTGGCTTCAGGGTTTTCCTTTCCTACATACTGGGATATATAAGAAAACTCTGGCACTACTTCTTGTTCCTGCACTGACATACAAGTGCAAATTTTGAAAGAGAAATTTAATAGAATCACAGAATGATTTGAGTTGGAAGGGAACTCTGCAATTCATCTGGTTCACTTCTCCTATTCAAGTAGAGCCATCTAGAGCCAGTTACCCAAGACCATGTCCAGACAACTTTTAAAGATATCCAAAGATAGAGACTCCACAACCTGTCCAGACAACCTGTGCCAAATATTGCCCACCCTCACAGTAAAAAAAGTGTCTCCTGATGTTCAGATGGAACCTCCTACATTCTGGTTTGTGCTCACTGCCTCTTGTCCTCTCACTGGGAATCACAAGGAAGAGTCCGTCTCTTGTCTTCTTCAGACTCTCCCTTCAGGTATTTATATATATTGAGAAGATTTCTCACCCCCACTCCCCTATCCCCTGCCCCCCGAGCCTTCTCCGCTGTAGACTAAATAGTCCCAGATCTTTCAGCCTTTCCTCACAAGATAGATGCTCCACTCCATCATCTCTGTGTCTCTTCCTTGGACTCTTTCCATTAGGTCCATACCTCTCTTGTACTGGGGAGCCCAGAACTGGACACAGTATTCTAGCTGTGGCCTTACCAATGCTGAGTAGATGAGAAGGATCACCTCCCTTGACCTGATCAGCCCTGAATACCACTAGACACCTTTGCCTCAAGGGTACACTTCTGGATCATTTTCAACGTGGCGTCCAACAGGACTCACTCACCCTTTTCTGCAAATCTCCTTTCCAGATGAGTGGCCTTAGTACATACTGGTTCACTCATTTCAAAGAGGAAGAATAATATTGGCTTTGTTATCACATGTTCTGATTTTATTATGTATTCTGCTACATATTTAAAGGAATTACAAATTTATCTTTGCTCCTTCTTTTCTCAAATCCATACCAGACATGGGTTTCTTCATCCTTCAAATGCATACATAATTCTGTACATCACTTCATAGATTAAGCACATCATAAATTCGGTCTGGAGAACATATCTGTTAACTAAGTGGGCTTCTTACGATTTTAGTGCGACAACTAAGTCATGACCTTGTCCTCTAGTAACTATTGTTATTTCATCTTCAGAAAGCTTTCTGCTGACATGAATATACCAGTCATCCTCACACCGATTCATTAATAACTGAGGTGTATCCAGGTGTGATAGCACACAGCTGCCTGTCATATCAGCACCCAAGAGAAAGGGAGAAGGAGAGATGGCTGCATTCAGCATTTCTAGAGGAAATCAGCAAGAATTATTTCACCTGTCATTACAGCCAAAAATACAGGTTTGAGATCCCCACATTCTTACTATTTGGTTTGATCAGTTTGTATCAGTTTAAGACCATACTGTTTCTAAAAGAGAAGTCCTGTTCATGCGCCCAAGAGACACACAGGGGCAGGGCTGAATTACCTCTTTTCACATCAGTGTGGTTTAAACAGACAAGATAATTGTGAAAATGTACCCCAGAGGGAAGGTGGCTGATGAGCAGTACCTTTCCTCTCAGATGCTCCCAGTGCTGGCTCACAGATCCCATTGCATTGTGAATTCAGTGACCATAAATTTCCCATGGCTCTTGTGTGCTCACTGAAGAAAGAAAGCTCTTCCAAGATTGCAGAATTTCACCTTGGTTTCCAGCTCCTGTTAAGATGCAAGATTACCCAAGAGATGTGCAAAATAATCAGATGAAGTGTAGAGGGATTCCCCTCCTCCCCATTTTTAACAGTGATATTCATACACTCATGATGGGATCACTTCAAACGGCTAAACCTAATAACATTCAGGTGGAGGAAGGAAGAATTTATCAAAGGAATCTTAGAGCCATTTGTTGTTGCCTTTGAGAACTCTTGGAGGACAGATGGTGTTTTCAGAGCAGAAGAGTAAAACCATAGTATGCAGCTTTAAAATATGGAGGAGGAGGGGAGAGAGAAAGGCCATAAGCTTCCTGAACTTGTAGTCTAATCAGTTTCTAGAAGTATACTGGAAAAGAATCATCAACTGATTTATTTATAACCTTTGGAAAATGAAAGACAGTGCTAAGAACAAATCACTTAACGCACATTAAAAAAAAAAAAAACAAACACCAAACAAAAACAGGTCCTATGGATAGAGAGAAGTGTAAGTCACTGTCTCGTTCTAACTTTTATCATTGGCTCAGATGACCTTACTTAGAACACATGGTGAAGAGCAAAACAAAAAAAAAAAAAAAAGAAAAGATAGAGTGGGAGTAAAGCATGCTGAAAAACTGTACAGGATGATTAAATCAGAGGTTAACCATCAAAATGACAGACAGTTTTGATCAGGGTTCTTCAGTCTGTCATTGACAGTTTCTAATCTGAACATAAATCTGTAAATGTCAACTTGCAGCAAAAAGGGAGGCGAATGCTGAGATGTATAAACATGACTGTTGCTTGTAAGACTGGGAAAAAAAAAAAAACCAACGTTCTGTTTTGCTCATAGTCCAGGGACCATGTAATAAGAACATGCAGAAGTACAGGAAACATGATGTACAAAGAATGACTGTAGGTATGAGGACTGTTTTGTCTGTAGAAGACTAAGGGCATCGTCTTTGTATGAATAACTGTTGTTGTTGCAAAGAGGAAGGGAATAGTTTATTCTTAGTGTCCACAGAGAATATGAAAAACAATTCCAATACAGGAGGTTCTTAAGGACAGATTTGACAAATATTTGGTATGAATGGTTTTGACTTAGTTAATTTTAGAGTAAAGGAATCACTTATATTACTCTAAAGCTTGATTCCAGTTATATTTCCTATGACTGCAGATGACAGATATATTGGCCAAACTATTAAGCACTGTTTCTGTGTCCATAATTAAAATTCTCAGAAGTCTCTGGTAAAAATCAAAGCCATTTCTGTTCCTGGATCAGTCTGGAATTGAAGGAAGGAATCAAGGCTTTCTATACTATCTGGCTGGGAAGGACAAGGCTATGGGGAGCTGGAGATCAGTCCTGTGGTGCTGCTGGGACAAGGATTGGTGACTCTGGATAGGGCTGAAATAGTGTCCGGGGCCATGGGCAGGGTGGGGGTATGCCTGAGGGAACCTGGACAGGGACAGTCAGAGCTGATAGTGCCTGCAGGGACTCAAAAATGATCTTGAAAATGTTAGATACTGCATTCTTAACAATGTGCTGACCTGGGAATCATGAGTATCAGGTATTCTCAAGGGAATGTTATAAACATTCCCTCAATATTAAAGATGTCCAAAAAAAAAAAAATCAAGCAGTAGCAAAAATTAAAAAAAAAAATCCAATCCCCAAACCCCCGAAGTTATATCCTTCCTACAAAAAAAAAAAAAAAGGATTGTTTAATTAAGAAGCCTTCTTCAGACTTTAACTCTCCCTAACTCAGGACGACCATCCAAAAGCTTCAAGTGCACTCCAGCAAGTTTTACGCTAGGCCTACCATGTGCTGCAACATTCAAGGACACATGTTTTCTTAGCAAAAACTGAATTTCTATTGCTTTGCCTCATCTATAATGTTGAAAGATATTCCTAGATTAGTCCTTTTGATCTCATAAAAAGAACTGGGTTTGACTGTTTACCAACACTGTCAACTGAGTAGAAGGACCTTCTACTTACTTTTACAGTGGAGAACAACTACCCCTTATGCTTTGCCCTGTGAAAACATTGCATAGTTCTGCTTTCTGTGCACAAGGAATTTGTGTGTTCATGCCTTATAGTCAACTTTAATATTAAATGCCTATTAAAATTAGATCTGTGTATGAATTTCACACAGTTTGTTTTGTCATTTTGTTTCCACTTTAAGACTCTATCATTGTTGAATTCCACTGATTGCTGTATTTGTTGTATCTACAAAATCACATCTGTGTAGAAACAGCACAGTATGGAAGTATAGCTTTTCATTCAGCAGCAGGTGACAGAGGTGCTCTGGCTGTTTTCTGAGCTTTTATTTGGAAGAATACAGAGATACTCAGAATAGAAATTTTGGGTCAAATCATGTGGCGTGTACTCTAGTTCTACTCAGCCAATGGTACCAGAATTGGACCCATATAAATCACATGCCACTTTGATTCAAGTCATATGGAAAAGGGTGTAAAAAATTTCATAACATAAAATATTAAGCAAACTATGATTGTTTGAACCAAACAAAGGAAAGAATCACAAGGGTACCTTCTACTTTGTTATTCTGTTCCTGCTGTCCTATCATCTCACTCTTCTACAGGGTTAGCTACACCGTACACAGGAGAAAAGTTCCTAGCTTCATTCAAACAAGCAAGACTTACAAGTCTATGCAAACCTTGCCAAATGCTGCATTAGCTGTTAACTGTTTCTCTCCTTTTTTCTAATTTCTCTCAAAGGCCATATGCATCAGAGGAGTCTTCCAGAATTTCTGAAGGTCAGTAGGTTGAGATTAATTTTCACAGGAGTGAGGAACAAATTCCAGAGAGAAGCATCAGTATGAGCTCCAAAAATTTCCTTTTTGATTTCATCTCTCTGATGGCCCATCAGTTCTCTTGTTCATGTATTGGCTGCTAATGCACATTTTTGTCTTCTAGCTCTCTGCCTTTCCCAGGGTACCTTTATAATCGGGAAAAACCTTCGTGTGCAGACAGTGTTTGAGCTGATAGAGCTAACAAAAATAATTAGCAAATAAAACAAATCGCCACAAGCCATCAGAGTTGAGCATGCAAGTAATTGGCATTTGATGTAACATACAGGGATACCATGGTTAAAGCTGGAAATAGCTTTCAGAATCTGGATGGGGGTCAGATGGAGGAAAGTTTAAAAGAAGCATTCTAATTGATTTAAATTATATAAATATACCCTTCATTTAAAGACAGCTTTAGAAACTTTCCAGTAATTAAATAATTTGAAAAGGTGGCAGGAGATGAAGGAGAAGGAAGTAAGAGAATTGTAGAACTGGCAGTATCATTAGCATTATGATATAGCTGAAAAATATATGCTTGTATTATCTTGATGGGCCACAAATTGATGGGTTAAACACAGTTCTGAGTTTCCGAACGAAGTGACTGTAACCAGAGAAAAAAGTAAATATCCAAAGGTTATGTTGTTACAAGCAACTTGACGTATCTTATCATTTACCATGATTACATTTGTCAGGGCTCACATTCACATGCACTTTTTATCAAACAAGTAAGTATTTTTATTCACTGACCATATGAGGGAAGAAAGAAGAAAGAGAAGACTGATTGAAGTACAAAATGTTGTAGTTTTTGTAAAGAAATACAAAGTTAAGTAAATTTTTCTATTTTTATCTTTGTTTCTCATTAAATCTTCCCCTCTTTTCCATACCATATACACATTTCTTACCCTTGTATAAATTCTAACCAGCCGTTTACCAGTGGATGTATTTATTTAATGAACTAGAGATTAATTCTCCTATATTCTCTCTTCTTTTGACACCAAATCACCTTGATATGAATTGCCTGCAGGCTGCAGACTTGTACTGCATTTATTATAGAACTTCTGACTACATTATGACTTTTCCAGGCTCCAGCTGTAATGCATCTGGTGTTTATGGAGGTCAAAAGAGCCAGAAAACTGTGCTTTTGCTCTTTTCTCCTAGTTTGTGTCTTCTTTTCAGCACAGAATTTCCAACAGGTACTATCCATTGCCAAAAAAAAGAAGATTTTACAGATGTGACCTCTTAGGGAAGGAAACTTACTGCAGAAACTGTACCTCTTAGGGTATTCTGCATCCTGTAAACCTTCTTGTTAAACAAACTCTGTCACAGTGCAGTTATATAGCTGGGTATAGAGTTCCTGATGTATCTGAAAAGATAGTTGCAAATTCAAAAAGAATGTATACTGCAGAGTACAGATATATTTTCAAGCCAAGGTGAACAGGAGCATGCACATCTGTCTTTCCAACATAGAGGGAATGTGATATTTAAACTTGAAATTACAAAGCTAGAAAAAAGAGGAAAATTAATTTCCAGGATGGAGGTCTGTTCACTTCCACTCAGATTGAGTTTTTTTTATAGCAGAAGAAAGATAGCTTCTTAACAGCTTCTCCTGTTTCTTTTGTCTTGCAGTCCAATTCTTTTAAGCCAAGTTGTCAAGCAGCTTTTGCCAGAATAAATAGGTGATCAGGACCCTGTTTATGAGCTGAGGAATGTGCACAGACAGAAATGCATTGTTTTCTCTGAAGAGTTCTCTGTGATTGGATGTTCATTAAACCATCACATCACTGTGTCTTACAAAAATTGTGCTGAAAGGCAAGTTTACAAATTACTTTGTGATTTCCTTGTCAAACAAAGTTATGTAGAAAGAAGAATTTGAAGAGTCTGGTCATTCAAAAAAATTAGGATGCAGCATAAAATATGTTACATATTTCCACTGATAGAAGGAAGATGAGCTGCTTCTGCTTCTCAACTGTTTTCTGCTTACCATATCATCTGTAACATGAAGTATCTACCACCATTTTAATGTATAAGGTAAAAATTAAGCCCTTTAAAAATTCACTGGAACTGCAGTAGCAGCAATTACTTTAGGAATAGTTCTAAACTGCCAGTCTGACAAATTAAAGATAATTTCTCTGTGTGCACTGGACCAAAATAATTACTTTCAAGCTCTCTGATAAAGTCTCACCAAATCCAAACCAATTTTCCAAAGAAAGCATTTATTGGGTTGCTGGTTGGTCTGTCACAGGGCTGGCAACAATTAAATGTGGTCTTCTTATCCTGGGCCGTGTCTGACATCTAGATTTAGCAATTCTAGAGTGTGATTTAGGAACCAAAAAAATTGCCAGTTTTCATATTCTCTACCAGGGAATAAAGAAACTGCAACACTCTGGGGTCTAAATGAAGTTCAGCTCTTGAGTTCTCAGTAATTACCCTGGATGTCATGGATGTGGGTAACCTTCTTAAGGTTTTGATTCTTGAAACTGTTTTAATGAATTAAGGCATGGAGACTAGGTTTCTTGAAAAGATCTTCCAAGACTTGTAGTGCCAGGGCATTGTGAATTGTACTCCAGCTGTCACAGATCCTGGAAATCCTCCTGCAGATGTTCAGTGAAATGCGAATTAAACAATCTCTTACAGCTGCAGAGGCCTAGGAGCTTCCAGCCACATTTGAGCTGAAATGAAATTCTAAGGAAACACAATTCTCCATGTGGTCTCAGAGCAATAGAAAAGTTAGTTTTGCAGCTATATATACATATAACTAAAAAGATGTTAGTTCATTCTTCCCATGCTTAAGATGAGTGGACTTCATCAATTTCTAACCTGGAAGTCAACAGACGCAGAACCAAAACATTATGTTCAATTTGTTAAGATGTATCATAAAGAAATTCTTTCCTGTGCCTTGAATCTCATGTTTGTTATCATGTGATATGTACACATAGAGTGTTAGACTGAATAGAATAGAATAGAATAGAATAGAATAGAATAGAATAGAATAGAATAGAATAGAATAGAATAGAATAGAATAGAATAGAATAGAATAGAATAGAATAGAATAGAATAGAATAGAATAGAATAGAATAGAATAGAATAGAATAGAATAGAATAGAATAGAATAGAATAGAATAGAATAGAATAGAATAGAATAGAATAGAATAGAATAGAATAGAATAGAATAGAATAGAATAGAATAGAATAGAATAGAATAGAATAGAATAGAATAGAATAGAATAGAATAGAATAGAATAGAATAGGAATAGAAGGGAATATCGTAGTGTAATGTAGAGTAGAATAGAACAGAACAGAACAGAATAGAATAGAATAGAATAGGACAGAGTAGAATAGAATAGAATAGAGTAGACTAAAGTAGACTAGAGTAGAGTAGAAGAGAATAGGGTAGAACAGGGTAGAACCGGGTCGAATAGAACAGAACAGAATAGAATAGAATAGAGAACAGAACAGAACAGAATAGAATAGAATAGAATAGGACAGAGTAGAATAGAATAGAATAGAGTAGACTAAAGTAGACTAGAGTAGAGTAGAAGAGAATAGGGTAGAACAGGGTAGAACCAGGTCGAATAGAACAGAACAGAACAGAATAGAATAGAATAGGACAGAGTAGAAAAGAATAGAATAGAGTAGACTAAAGTAGACTAGAGTAGAGTAGAAGAGAATAGGGTAGAACAGGGTAGAACCAGGTCGAATAGAACAGAACAGAACAGAATAGAATAGAATAGGACAGAGTAGAAAAGAATAGAATAGAGTAGACTAAAGTAGACTAGAGTAGAGTAGAAGAGAATAGGGTAGAACAGGGTAGAACCAGGTCGAATAGAACAGAACAGAACAGAATAGAATAGAATAAAGAAA
Source organism: Eurypyga helias (assembly GCF_000690775.1). NCBI lineage: Eukaryota > Metazoa > Chordata > Aves > Eurypygiformes > Eurypygidae > Eurypyga > Eurypyga helias. Next base: position 1,477 of record NW_010243035.1, on the reverse strand, counting down.
TTTCAGTTGGAAAGGACTTACAGTAGCAGTCTACTACAACTCCCTGACCACTTAAGGACTGACCAAAAGTGAAAGCACATTATTCAGGGCATTGTTCAAATGCCTCTTAACCTCTGAGAGGCTTGGGGCGTCAGCCACCTGTCTAGGAATATTATTCCCATGTTTGCCGACCCCCTAGTTAAGGAAATGTTTCCTTATCCCAAGTCTGAACCTACCCTGATGTACATTTGAAACATACCCACCTGTCCCATCACTGGATACCAGGAGAACAGCACGTGCCACTTCTTTTGCCCTCCTCAGGAAGCTGTAGGGAGCACTGAGGTCACCCCTCAGCTGATTCTCCCCAAACGAAACAAATGTGATGACTTCAGGGTGAGGCTGCACCAACAATAAATATAGCAGGATAATCACCTCTTTTGACTGGTTGGTTATGCTGTGCTTAATGCACTGCAGAATGCAGTTTGCCCTCATGGCTGCCAGAGCACAACAGGATGACTAGGTGAGAAATAGCTGCATTTTCCTGGATTTTAAGTGATTAATTTTCAGTGTTTCCTACTGAGCATGAAGGCTTTACCTATTTTGCTTAGAGGATACCCAAGTATGTATGGAGTCCTGGCACACAGCTCTGAAATTGAGACCAAGTATGCCACATCCACAGTGACTGGATTTTGTGGAATTTAAATGAGTGCATGTTTAAATGTTCTGTTGGTATGGTCACCTGGGTGTAGGTTAAGTACAAATCTGAAATTCTGGCTGCGTCTAAGAAAAATATAGCTCTTTACTGTCTAGAAATAGGAAAAAATTCTTTACCTTTTGAAATTTCTCTATGCTCTGAAGTAGAATGTTACACATACATGATCTTCATTTATTCTTTAAAGCAATCCCACTAATTTCACAGCATCAGCAACATTGTCCTAGTGACACCAAACTTCTGACAGCTACTGACATATCTAGCTTAAGCAGCTAGACGTCATGTAGAGAACTGTATCCTCACACAAGATTTATTTTAAATACCTCCTTTTTAAGACTGGCCCATTTCAGTGATGTTTCATATCTCTTTCAGGTACTTTTTACTTTCCAGTCATTTTGTCTGATGTAAAAACTTCTCCTTTTCACTGAAAAGAGAAGCCTAGTGAAAATGGAAAAGGTCATCCCAGTCTTTCTTATGCTGTGAATCATCAATTATTTCTGCTCAGTAACACCTCCTGAGGCTCAGTATTTCCTCCTTAGAGATTGTGCCCTGAGGTAAATGTTCAATAATATTTTGCATTTCTGTGTAGAATTCAGAATGTTCTTCATAGTCAGATGCCAAAGGCATCTCCAAAAAATTTCATTCAGTAAACTCTCTTGATATTCATGGGTTTTTATATTGCAGGCTGTGTTCTCTCAGTTATCCAAACTGCATTAATGCCCAAGGTATCTTCCTAGTAATTCTCTCCCTAGACTCATCTAAAAGAGGGAAAAGGATTCTTGCTCA
>NW_010243034.1:0-35707 GCF_000690775.1 Eurypyga helias | reverse complement strand
GGCCAGAGCGGTCCCCGTGCCCTGCCCTCGCACCCACGCGTGCGGCACCCGCGCTGCCGAACGCGCAAAGCCCTCTCTCCCCTCCTGTCCGCCTGGAATGTTCTTAACCCACTTTCTCCCTCACCTGTGCAACGTTCCTTCCCCTCAGCAGCCCCTCGCGGGGCAGGGCTCTCCTCTCTCCCTGAACCTCTCCCCCACGAGAACCCCCCAAGCCCACTGCAGAAGGTGTCTGCTCTCCGCTCCTCCCACGGCTGTCACCAGCAGCTTCTCTGACCCGCGCAGCCAGAGCGCGCCAGGGAAGCAGCTCCGTGCCAGGTTTACCAGCCCCATCTCACCCACCACACACGCTGTCAGGCTGGTGCTCCGAAGCGGCAGCTGTCCTCGAGCTCTGAACGGCAGGGCAAGCTGTCTTTGTCCTTTCACGCTGGCACTACTGCGGTCAGTCGGGACTTCCAGGTGAAGCAGTCCAACTCCACTTCCACGTGGCTGACAGTTGCTAAATAAGCAAATTCAAGAACAAGGAATTTAGCAACATTTTTTTACTTAGCATCATCTATAGAGGGCAAATACAGGATAATGGATATTCCAACCAACCATCAGTAACAAGATGGAGATGCCCCAGTTCCAAGTCAGCCCTTGCTAGCTCTAACGAACTCTGAAGGTTGCTAAATAACTTAGGGACTGCACGGTTCTCGTTCCCAAACGATGCTTTCAGTTGTCAACCCCAGGTGAAAACCCTGGAAAAGCGAGAACCCTTGGGATCTGTTCTTCAGGCAGCACATTACTGCTGTGGCTGTGTGCACAGGTGCCCATCCTCCAGGATGTTGCTCGGTATCCCTCTCGCCATCACAGACGTAGAACCAGATGGAAGCACGTAGTGTTCCACACAGAAAATGAAAAAAAAAAAAAAAAAGTTGTATCAACTTTTGGGGTGTCAACTCTCACCCACTTCTCCATCTAAGATTAAGAAACCCAACAAACCAAACACCCCTACAGAAACCAACCAACCAACTTGCCCCGTAACGTCAGAAAAGCTTTTGGCAGCAAAGACCTTGGGTTAAGGGTTGTTGAAGCTTGGAGCACGTTCCCACTCCTACCGTGGTAACTACAGTTCCAGTTACTAACTCCGTTAGGGCTTAAAAGAATGAGCATTGAGCACCTATTTAATAAACTATCACCCGTGTGAAAAAACTCATCCCAATTTTCAGCTGGTGCTCAACTTCAGGTTCGGCAGTTCAAGAAATACACCTTGGATCAACCAACAGGGAGGAGAGAAGCAGCACCAGAGAGAGGGCAGCAAGTTGCTGTGGTATCCTGGTATCTTACCTGCCCCCCCACACCCCAAGCAGAGATCCTGCCTGCTACCAGCCTTCTCAGGTTTGCAGTTCAGAGTTGACGAGGTTGGTTTTTCCGAGATACCCTTCTGCATGAACAGAAGCTCCTTGACCTTTAGCAACTCCACCAGTGGCTCATGATTGTTGCCCCCTTCCTCTGTGCAAGTAATTTACCACACCTGCATTCCAGCTTTATTGCTGTCCAGATTCCTTCTCTGGGCACTACACTGCACTGGCCTTACCTGAATCCACCAGAGATGAATTACCGCTGTTACCCACCCTGCAGTTACACAGAATGATGAACAGGTGAGGCTGGACGGGGCCCTGGGGGACCTCCTCATCCAGTGCCCTGCTCAGAGCAGGATCAGCTGGCAGGAATCTTGGAGGGGTCTCTGGTTTTGAGTGCCCCTAAGGACAGAAATGCTAACACCTCTCTGGGCAACCGGCTCCAGTGTCTGACCTGGGATGAGCTTTATTTCCTTACAGTTAAATGGAGTTTCCTGCCTTTCAGCATGTGCCCATTTCCTCTGGGCCTGCCCCTGGGTACCACTGAGAAGATCCTGGCTCCAGCTTCACTACTGCCCTGCCCCAGGTATCTGCACACATGGATGAGATGCCCCAGAGCCCTCTCCTCTCCAGGCTGAGCAACTCCAGCTCTCAGCCCCCCTCCACAGCTCACAGGCTCCAAGCCCTTCAGCATCTTCGTGGCTCTTTGCTGGATGCACTCCAGTATCCATCTCGCTCTCATACTGGGGAGCCCAGGACTGGACCCAGCACCCTGGCTGTGGCCTCCCCAGCACTGAGGAGAGGAGAAGGATCACTCCCCTGACCTGCATGTGCTGCGACACTGTTACCCACCCAGCTCTGGAGAGGCTGTTGGCCCTCCTTGCCACAGGAGCTTCTCTCCCAGTCAAGAAACCGTGCCACGTGCAATGCAGATGACAGCAGAGTAGCCAGGAACACCGAGAGCCCAATTCTTTGAATATGTACCTTATGGAATTGAGCCGAGGTTTTTCAATACACTAGTGAAAACAACGTAGTTAAACCTGTATTTCTACCTTCAAATAAAGACTGTTTTCAGAAAAGCTGAAGGCATGGAAGGTTCATCCATGAAGGATTATTAGTAAGGAAAAAAACCCGCCAAACCCTTTAGTAGAAGGCATCTTCCCGTCGATGTCAGTCAGTAACACGGATTAAAAGGAACTGAAAATCCTTCCCTAAGTCCCACTTAGAGGGACGATGGCTCTATATTGCATGAAACAACGCCATTTGAATCAGGATACAAACTAAAGGTAATTTAACATCTATTAAAGCTGTTAAGGATACACATCACATTATTCATTCAATGCCAGTAATACCCCATTTCATACTTCACAGCTGATCATCTCTGGGCTGTAAAGTACAGAGCCCCGTTACATGGCAATTCCTATTTCTAGAATAGGGAAATACAAATTTTCAAATACGCATTCCCCCCATGCCTCCAGAACAAAGAAATGACAGGAAGTGCCTTTAAAAGCAGAAACCTGCGATTGTGGTATCTGCTAGACCTTCAAGGCAGGAAGATTCCCTCCTGCGCGAATACCAAAGCAGACCACAAGGAAGCCGAGGACTAACCCAGACAAGCTATGGATCACTTAATCGCCCTCTCATGACACAGAGTAAGATGGATTTACTCAAGTTATTCAGACAAAAGCCTTGTTTAGAAAGGCTGAAGACTCAAAATCTTCCACCAGGTAAGGCCCACAGCAACATCGGTAGCACTTTCCCCAAATTAAAGTTCTGTGCTACTGGTAAAACAACCTGTAACTTCTGCAGAACTGCTGGAACAAAGGCAAATACAAGCAAACACCAAACACGTACCTACACTCATGAGCAAGTTACAGCTTTGGGGAACAGCTGAAGGGGCTCAAAGATGGCAAGAGGAAAAAGAAGGTGCACAGCTCCAGCTTAAGCCTTGTGCCCAACAAGGCCGCTAGATGAAGTAAAAGAAGAAAAACCAAACACAGCACTTCTCAAAGTCAATGGAGGTTGTAATGAAAAAGCTCACTCCTTCCCAGTTTTGGAATGCACATACCCCACATTACTGTCTACTGTTTGCAATTGGTACCCAACAGGAATAACTGGGCAACACCTAATGACAGGCCAGGTACTCCACAAGTCAAATTTAAAGAGCGGGGCAAATTTCCTAAGCACAGGAAGAGAGACTCACAACCTGCAGTTTATCTTGGCCAGGACAAATCAGAAATAAAAATTGTTTAGGTTCTTTCAGATCTCCACAAGATCACCCAAGGCTCTAATTTTACATAGCCTAAAGATTCACAAGAGGCCTTTGCATGAATATTCATGCTTAACCAGAGAAGTTAGGTATCCAATGGTATTGCAAGTAGGAACCTTGTCACATATTTAAAGCAACTGTATTTGCAGGATTTGGCCCCAGGTCCAATCCACTCACTTCTCCCCCATCTCAATTTACACTACTGTAAGAGGGGAACAATACCTCACAGGGCTGGCAGCTTACCTGCTTAATGCATGCAAAGCTCTTTAGCGTCCTCCACCAATCCCCTCATAGATGTGCAAATCATTGTATTCTTACTGTTCTGGGATAATGACTTTAATTAGATGACTTACAGAAGGAGGCCTCTCAGCAGGGGCATTTTCATCTGAAGGCTCCCTTAGCAGGTGCTGGTGGGGGTGAGAATTTTGAGGGCGTAGCTCAGGGGACAGATGCTGAAGGAATCTCCTGCCCTATCACCACCAGATTTCGATACCTTCTCAAGCAGAGAATTTGAAAGAGGCACTGGAGCAACATGAAAGTGAGTGAATAAAGGACCTTGACATTCATAATTTAAGCCTGAGTTTGGAATTTGCAAAGGAAAATAAGACTTTTTATATGGTAGGTTAAAATAATCTTAACATATCCTACTCGTGCACCACAGTTCACAACCAACCAATTAATGGGTCAGCTCAAAACAGTTATTCCCAGACCTTTGCTTCTCCTGTGTGGTTTATGCCATTCTGGACACTATTCTTCAACAGTGCACCATGCTAAGGACACCACGGGCAGAAAGTCTATGTTTCACCCAAATGCTGGTCACATCTGTGTTTGCAATTGTGACTGCAAGCACTTCAAGTAAGTGACCCATAAGATAACTTCACAGGACCAGCTTCTCCCAAATGCATTCTGGAGGTCAGCTCCAAGTGTTCAGACTTTTGACTCATTTCTGCAAAAAACATGTTATTGTACTCTCAAACTAGAAAACATTTATCAGCCAGTATCATGCACTATGTTTTCTCTCATAGGTATTTTACACTGATGGCATTATTCACATCGTTACACCTATAATTTAGTTACATACTGATGAAAGTATCTTCTGGAGAAGATTTCCTATTTGAATGCAAGACCTTCAAGGTTGCCTTCAAAGCCTCCATACAAGTGAATCTTTTGAGTTCCTGGAAAAAGATAATTTAAATTTTTAGTCACTGTCTCAAATGACAAGATCTTCTACTGGTAGGAAATGCACCTCTTGAAATGGAAGCTACTTTCAGTGTCCTCGGAAGTGGCTTTGTTAATGCAAATTCTCACTGAAGTGGAGAAGTAAGGAACAGTGAGGCTAAGCAATCCTTTCAAGGGCAGTATCGCAGAAATCTTACTATAGTGGCTGACATAATTCCACTTCACTAAAATGAAAGTACACGTTGGAAACAGTGAACATAATGCCTTCCCACTTTCCCACTCCCCCTAGAAAAGGAAAACAAACAAACAAACCCCCAACAAAACAAAACCCCCAAAAACCCAAAGGAACACCCCCTCACCCAACAGAACCCCCCCCAATGATGTTATATGTCAAAGCTCCAGTAACACTTGTGAGCCATCTCGTCACTGGGAACTGCATTTGAGCTGTATTTTGAGCTAATTAGAGAAGGAGTGCTGTGTATATATAAGGTTCCGTGTGTATGAGAAGCAGTTAAAACTGCACTTTACAGATTTTTGTATTTCCACGAGTTTTTCCATTGCCATGGATTCTTTCTTTTGTGATGTATCCTGTGAGTTCAGGATTAATTTTAAGGTAATATCAAGAAACAGAGAATTATTTTCTTAGTATTTCCGTTTTTAAACTTTGCTGGTTCAAGTCAGTATGCCAACAGTATGTGCACTGCTCGACTTCTGCTGGTAGATGGTGGTGGGGAAAACAGTTTATCCCCTCTGACACAAAGTTGAGAACAGAATGGAAAAAAAAACAAACCAAACCAGCTTAAGCTGTATTTGCCTCTGGCCTCATCACTCCGTAGGATGTTCTTTGCATTGAAGGAGAAACCTGGGAGGAAAGGAAGTAAAACTACTGCAGTAACAAGGAAACATACCAACACCCAACATCATTTTCTAAAACAAAAAGCAGAGAACAACTGTGACAGCAACTGGAGTAGCACCCGGGTTTTTATCTTCTCATCACTAGTCTCTGGAGGGAACATCAAAGATGAAGCCTCCACACATCATCCCTGAAAACAGAGGAGAGCTAAAGCATGACACACCCAGAGGCTTACGTTTTTTTCTAGACTGCTCCTGTTTTATTTTGATAGAAGAATGTCCCTTCGGAAACATTCAGCATTTTTACAGATGTTTACTGAAGTCTGCCAAAACATAACTGTGATTTGAAATATTTACACCAATTCCCTTTTTCCAGCATAGCTGGTTGGTAACGAGATGAAAAACAGATATTAGTGTTTCACTGCAGAATTACAAACACCTTTTTAAGTGAAGAAAACATGAAGAAAAAAATAAACACGAAGCTGCTGTAGTGAAAGACCAGACCAAGAGAAAACACACTACTATGCCTTCTAAGCTGCTTGCGTTCTTACAGCAAAGGACTGCTATAATTCTTTTAATAGATGTGATGAAACTCTTAAGAGAAGTAAGCATCCCTGAGGAAACAGATTGCAGGGTTAGGGTTAGGCATAATTTGAATATCATAGTTCAGTGGGAAATGATTCTTCAGGCTATGTGTAACAAGATCTCCATAGTCCTGTGATTGTGCCAAAGAAAAAAAAAAACACCATACACCTCATTGTGAAATTTTTTCCTATTATAAATTTGAATGAAAAACTGCAAGAAAAAACATCTTTATTAACATAAAATTGCATGAGATAACTTCAAATATTTTAAACCATCCCAACCCCCAAAACAAACTTGCATCATAATTTTAAATATAAACATGTGATATAATTAGGATTATTTGCTTATGTTCACCTCTGAACAACAGCTAAAGGTAAAAATTAAACTAGTAATTAGCAAGCAGCAATTACAACTTTATGCAAAAAAAAAAGCAGCTTTGACAAGATTTTAGACTTACAGTCTATATAAAAAATAACTTTGAAAATAAAACCTTAAGATACATTTAAGTAGCAGTTTTAATTTTTAATAACTTTATTTCTAGATCAAAGTACTTACTGGATGCAAATAATACAGCTATCATGAGAAACTACACAAATTTTCACTTGACATCAGCTCAGCTGCATATACTGAACAGAACCATGTGACCAAGTTTTCCAAAATTATTCAAAACACAACTTCAAGTCAGATTTTCTTTACCACTAACTTAGTTATAAAGAAGAAAAAACCAAATCCAAGCAATGTTACCGCTCCCATTTTTACTAATTTTTTTTCCAAGGTGGGTGCTCTTTCTGGCAATTTTAGTTGGCTGGGGTCATTCTTCTGTTCATGCTGAGGCAGATGTTAAGTTCATGTAAAAAAATGCAACAAAAAAAAAAGTTAGTGTGAAAGCTTCTCAAGTATGTGATAAAGTACCCAGTCCTAAGAATCTGCATGCAAGTAGGACTGATAATTTCTTTCTCACTGTTTGTGCCTTACTTCAACTGAAATAAATGTGTGCAAACCTTTATCTATCAGATAATCATTCTGTAATATATACTAGAAAAACAAACTCTTTACAAACAACTCAGGAGTAAAACACGCTAATAGACGCTGCAGAAGTCTAATAACAAAACATGCAAACTGCAAATATTTTAACCAGAACTTTCGCCATTTAATTACTAAAACAACTGCTTATTAAAACAGCAAGTTAAATATGTAACAGGTTACATTTCCTTGAAATTAAAGGGAGAGAGGAAAGTACCTTACAAGTGCCTGCTCAAAAACATGCTGAAGCTGAGTGGAGCTCTTCATGAAGTGCAGCTGGGTTAGGCCCCAATCCCCACCTCGGTTTATAATGCTGGGAAGGCCACCTCATTTATACTGTGCTTTCAAAAATTACATGCTACGGACAAATGTCCCCACTCACTGCAGGGGGTGAGTTGGACTAGATCTTTAAAGGTCCCTTACAATCCAAACTATTCTATGACACTATGATAACATGTACTACTGGCAAAGTCTTGGAATGACTTGGAATGACTCAGCTCAGCAAACAGTACTGAAGATTTTAAGGGAATTTATACAAACTTATTATCTAAGAGGTTTAACGGTTTCACTTAAACTGGCATTTTTCATAACAAATGTTTCAGTGTTCTACTCATTCAGGAGTAGCACAAAAATGTTTTGTATTAAAGTCTTCATCAGTGAGATTCATAAAACGTGACAGTTTTTTAACAGAACAGGAATTAAATTTTGAAGTAATTAGAAGCCTAATGTTTAACACTTCCATTTAACACGGGGTACAGAGCCATTGTGCTTCATCTTGACAGCCATAAAACCCTAAGTACCAAGAGCAAAGTCAAGTGGCTCCGAACTTGGATCCCCCAGCCCTTATAACTGGTCTGCACATACAGATAAATATACACATACAACTGAATTTCTGCATATGCAAAAAAAAGGAACACAAATAGCTAAAAAGTTACTTGCCACAACCTCTATCTACCTCTTAAATATATTTAGTGTTAAGTGATTTATTGGGAGAAAGCTGTTATATTACATTAAATTTACTTAAACTACAGGAAATTGCATTAGTAGCATTATACTCAAGGTCTGAGTTCCACGTGGCTTCATTCAGCAACAGATTCCTTTCTGACACTGCTGCTCCATTTACTCTATCCCAGCAGCCATTCCTTTTTACTAGCCTATTACTTAAAATGACCCCATCTGACAAGAGCGTGTCACTGTGTTGGTTTGGGAATGACTGATGTGGTGCTAACATCTAGCCTTGACCTCTCCCACCCTCTTCTTTTGTCACTCTGCAGAGTTATCTGGGATGCCTCCCATTCAATCCATAAAACCTGAGTATCTGCCTTGTGAGTCAACAATTTGAAACAAAAGATTCCTTAATTAAGAAGTAAGAGTATCAGTATTCAAAGTGGCATTTATACCACAGTGGTTGTCCAAAGCACACTTTGCACTTAATTCCTTCCCCTGGCAGAAAGAAAAAGATTAACTGTGCCTTCCTTTGAAAGGAGACTGTCCATGCTGCTGTGGAATATTCTAGATTATTCCTCATTCTGTCCATGGAAAGGTGCAAGAGGGAGAGGTGGATGCAGTGTCCAAGCCTGTGCCAGACGGAGGTACAGAACGATTCACTGACAGCTGTCACATGGGGAGGCTGCATGCAGACGCTTGTTGGCAGTGTGTAACAGCCTCACTTGCACATACCCACCTTCTCCACCAGGTCCTTCAGCTTGGTAACTTCTTCTCCCAGCTTTTCAACACTGCGAACCAAGTCTCTGCAGACATCGATAAAGGTTTCAGTCGGTGCCCAATGCAGTACAACCTGTTAACAGGGACAGTTATTTGCCAGATTTACTGTATATCGTAATTTAAATATTGTTTAGTTAACGTACCATAAAATACCGTCAGAAAAAGTTTCTAACTGCACTTATGCTGGGTTTTCATTGTCTGATTTATGCACAACATGACCTACTACCCTCTGTCAGTCTTTGTGGCAACCTTTTGTCACTTAACTCCCTATCAGCAGAAACACTAAGAAACAGATCTATCTCCTTTAATTAAGTAGCTTAACTCTTTGAAATAAATTATTCTTAAAAGGGTCCTTTAGAGAAATAACATTGAACAGCTCTATATAACTATGCAATAATCAAGCCAGCTGATAAGTATTCATCAAGGTAGAATAGTATTGTAGAATAGAGTAATATACATCAATCTTTTTATTTTGGTTGAATACCTTGTGAGAATTCTTGAGGAAATGCTTATTCATGGTCTGCACAGGAACGGTCAGCTTATTGCACTCTTTATCCAGCTTCTGAAGAAACTTGAGGAATTCATCTCTACTGCAAAACCAAAATAATACCCATTATTTGTTAAAGGCTGCAAGCTAAGTATCACCTATGCATTTCCAACACTTCCTACTGAGTGAATCAGACATGCAGTTTCACTGCATAATTAAAAAATCCAGTGTCATTTTAACACAGGGTAGCTAAACACTACATTTAACATCTTAGCAAGTTTTGGGGTTTTTTTTGTGTTGTGGGTTGTTTTGGGGTTTTTTCTTTCCTTTTGGAAGGACAACAAGCCATTAAGTTATGTGGAGCATTCGGCTAGTAGAGACGCACTGAAAGCTGAAAAAGTGTCATCCAAAAGCGTTTTGGAAACATTCCATTAACCTCCACTTCTTCTAACTCCCACCAATCCTGTGTTGCCAACGAAAACTCGCGTGCGCTACCCGCTGCATGAATACTTTGGAACACACTACGCATAGGAACTGCAGCACTCTTCCAGTGCAGGTGTGCATCCAGATCACAGCCTTGCAACACCAGAAACAGAATTTCTAGTCAATTTGATGCTGACATATCAATATTCCTGACCTGCAGCTTACATTTTTTAGGAAGATGTGGGAAAAAAAACCCAACTGGTTTGTACTTTGGAGCTAGGACTGAGATGACTAGGTTAGAGTCATTTAGTCTCTAGCATAGTGGAAGAAAGAATCCAGTAATAGTGAATTGGGCCCTGGATCTGGAAATACATTCCTCAGCCTAAAATGTCTGATGTTACCCACTTTGAAGAAAATTTATACTTTGTGCTCAAATACAAGGAGGAAGACAACAATGCAAATTAGTTTGATCAGTATCTCCAAAGAGTGGAGAAAAGGACACAAAAATTTAACAGACTAATCTCAATGTTAAGTTTCTGAAGCTTCCATGTGACACTGACTCGATTTATTTTACTGTAAGTGTTGGCTGTAAGTCATGGTGCTGGTCAGAAAGTTGTTGCCATTGACTGGGCAGAGGTAGCAGATCATCTATTTGTTTTTACAGAATGAGCTCTGAAACCCTGAAACTCCTGATTAACGCCTGGATCTCCAGCAGAAAAGTTTCCACTAGCTGTAAGCCATTCAGGTGAATAACAAGCAGGGCCAAAACCTGGACCACGACACAGTTTTCAGTTCCTACTGCAGGACTTCCCGTTATACTTACGTGAGGATCTGTATAAATTAATTCAGACCCCAATGTTCCCCTTCTCCCTAGGGCAATCTGCTACTAAACCTAAATGCAACATGCTCAGATCAGCTTACTTGCTGCTGCTTCTGATGGCAAAAAGGTACACACGAAATTTGCCAAAGAGCTCAACTCAGCGACATGCCCGTGTGATGCAAGTATCTAAACAGAGACTGAATTGAGCCCATAGAGTGTTTTCCTTCAACCTTGGCACAGGATCATTAGTGAGCGAAGTTTCCACCACTGCCCAGGACATCTGTGATTTGCAACAGTGCTGAACTGTTAAGGCTTTAACACTTGAAACAAAAATACATATAAGCATCCGTAGGGTACAGAGGTTAAAATCCAAGACTGTTGATGTTTTTTTCTGAAGACGGGTAAGTAAAAAAGCCTGCTGGCTTGTTTCTATAAAGTATCATTTTTGTTTTATTATTAGTATAACTGAGCTGGGTATTTAGGGTAAAAAACCAAACACTAAACAAAATAATCACATCTGGAGATAGTCTGAAAGTTTCTCCCACGTTACTACAGTCGAGCCACACTCATGAAAATTTCCTTCTACTTAGAAAGATAATTTTTTAGCTGGCTAGGATCAGTTAGGGCACCTTCTGCATTTTGTCACAAAGGAAATTATTTTTAGGGATTCTGGAAGGATTCTCAGCAAAAAATAAAGTATGTCATGGGCATGAAATGGGAAGGGAAAAAAAAAGGAAAAGGAAAAAAACATTTATACTTTATTATACCAGTAATAGTTCTTAAAAACATTTTAATAGAATTTTATATCCATTTCAATGACATGTTCTTTGCACATGGAAATAACATTTTCAAAAAAATAATCACTTTTTAAAGGAATTAATAGCTGTCAAAATACCAGTGGCTAAACAGTGCTAGACACTCTGTGAGTTTATAATCAATCAGTTCAACATTTTCTACTATGTTAGTTTTTCTATGACTTAATGACTGATTTTCCTTCTCACAGAATGACTTTGAACAAGTGGGAAGTAAAATCTTTATATAATAGCATGTAAACATAGCCTATGATTTTAGTCTCAAGGTCAGATTCCTAGGATACATGTCAAGCCACTTTCTAGAAAACTATGCAGTGCTTGCCATAACTGAAATGCTGTCATATTTTGTGTACTTCAATCTTTAATCAATCAATTATTTTCTGGTTTTGAGAATGACATAGGATCTAAAACCATACTGTACTAGGAATTCCATAAGTCACTAGTGTGTGAGACTGTACCAGACATCATGTGGGTTTTTTATTGTATTTGGCCACACATGCAGTGAACTCTTACTTTTTTTATTTCTCTACTTATTCCCTCTGTTCAAATTTTTAAGCTGTTCTGCTTGAAAGTATATGCTAAACACCACTACATCTCAATCTGAAACACCATTTTTTATAGTAAAAACGTATGGGACGTAAACTGCTTTAATTATCTCTTGCTGGAGTCAACATCCTTTTCCAAAGGTGCCTAACTTGGATAGCTAGACACCTGGATGCCTGGCCTACTACCTCAGCTCAGCAACAAAGCCTCTGTTTTGATATGAACAGCTCAGGTACTCTCAGAGTACTTATGGTATATCCATATCATACTGGTTTGTGCTCTTTTGCGTGCTGGAACTTTAGTTCTTCAGTCTTACAGCATGTGTACCAGTCTGCACTGGTTCCTCTTCTGGAAGTAGACAGGTACTTGTTTTGATGAAAAAAAAAAACCTCCTCACAGACTAGACATGCCATTAGGGCGCCTCATCTTCACACATCTCTTAATTACCTCCAGGGATGGTGACTCAACCACCTCCCTGAGCAGCCTGTTCCAATGCCTGACAGACCTTTCAGTGAAGAAAGAAATTTTTCCTAATATCCAGTCAAAACCTCCCCTGGTGCAACTTGCGGCCGTTTCCTCTTGTCCTATTGATTGTTACTTGGCAGAAGAGACCAACACCCACCTCTCCGCAACCTCCTTTCAGGTAGCTGCAGAGCAATAAGGTCTCCCCTCAGCCTCTTCTTCCCCAGGCTGAACAACCCCAGTTCCCTCAGCTGCTCCTCACAGGACTTGTGCTCCAGACCCTTCCGCAGCTCCGTTGCCCTTCTCTGGACACACTTCAGCACCTCAATGTCTTCTGTTGTAGTGACGGGCCCAAAACCCAGCACAGGATTTGAGGTGCGGCCTCACCAGTGCCCAGTTCAGGGGGAGAATCCCTTCCTGGTGTTGGACAGGATGCCACTGGCCTTCTTGGACACACTGCCAGCTCATATTCAGCCGGCTGTTGACCAACACCCTGAGTTCCTTTTCCACTGGGCAGCTTTCCAGCCACTTGTCCCCAAGCTTCCACTGCAGGGGGTTGTTGTGACACAAGTGCAGGACCCAGCACTTGGCCTTGTTGGCCTCAGCCCATCGGTCCAGCCTGTCCAGATCCCTCTGAAGAGCCTTCTACCCTCAGGCAGATCAACACTCCCACCCAACTTGGGGTCATCCACAATCCTACTGAAGGTGCATTCAATCCCCCTGTCCAGGTCACTGATAAAGATATTAAAGAGATCTGGCCCCAGCACTGAGCCCTGTGGAACACCACTGGTGACCGACTGCCAACGGGATTTAACTCCATTCACCACAACTCTTTGGGCCCAGTCACCCAGCTAGTTTTTTACCCAGTGAAGAGTACAACCATCCAAACCATGAGCAGCCAGATTCTCCAGGTGAATGCTGTGGAAAATGGTGTCAAAAGCTGTACTAAAGTCTAGGTGAACAACATCCACAGCCTTCCCCTCATCCACTAAGCGGGTCATTGCATCACAGGAAACAGCTAACAGAGCAGCAGCACAGCTGTCAGTCAAGAGGGAGATATACACACTTTAAAGAGGAACTGAACCCTTACTTTGCTGGACAGTAGAAAATTATTTAATGAGTAGACTGGATGTCAGGAGGAGTTTTTTCCTACTACTACTCTAGCCAGGCCACTGCAAATAAGGCAAATACAATGCCATGCAAATGGTGGTGGGACTGGGAAGAGAGAAACAGGCACGGAGCATCTAATTTACTAGTGACGCAGCTATGGCATGAGGAAGGAGCAGTATCTCTCCAGCACTCTTCTCTAAATTAAACAGTTCGACTGACTAAAGTCACAGTCTACTGCCCGAGCCCATTTCTAAAATTAGAGAATTAGAGACCACATCATGAGGGGTTTGTAAGGGTCTGTAACACTCTTGAAGCACGGGGAAGTAAGGAGGACAAGACCCCATTTCCACAGAGAAATATTAAAATTTGCTCAGTGAAGCACATCAGAGAAATTAAAGAATGAGAACACTGAAGCTTGAGAAGTGATTTTCAGAGTTTCTGATAAGAATACAAGGTAGTGAAAACCCTGCACAGCAAGGCCATGAAGCCCTGTTTGAGGTACAAAGAAAGCATTCATCACTCAAAAAGCTGGCCAGTGTAATGGCACATAATGGCAACATAACCCATAAACAGACTCCTACAACAGGAATCTATGCTTCCAACTTTCTGTGTACAAAACACACCTACCACCAGCCCTCATAACCCACTACCTGATGTATTCTCATGAATGTTATGCACGGGATAAGGTGTGAGAGGATTTTACCTCTGAGCTACAGAAACAATGCAGTCACCTTAAATAGCTCATAGTCCACTTCCTTAGCCATAGTTAGTACCTTAATTCCAGCTTCATCACTTCAGGGAGGTCTCCAATTCTTATTTCTTCCACTTGTAGCTCATTAACAGCATTTAGAAGTTTCTGTTGATCTCCTGGATTTGTAATGCCAATCTAAATTTAAAGATGAATTCCACATATGATTTACTTTTAACATTTATAAGACATAACAGTACAGTATCATTTATTGTGCAAGTTAAAGAGTCAAAAGAAGTTGCTTTTAAGTTACTGCAACCAGCTACAATGTATGTAACTGCCAAAGGAAAAAAAAATAAAAGTAAAGAAATTATTCAGTGATGCAAACAAAATTACAAGAATTGAGGAAGAGCCAAAGTGGAATTGCACAGGATACTCAGAAAATCGAAGGTTTGTTAAAAAAGAAAAAAACAAAACCAACTATTTTTTTCTAAGTACCTCTGTGTTGTTAGGAAGTTATGCTTATCTAATTCAGATTCACCAGTCATCTCTTACAGCAAAATCACCAATCATCATGATAGCGACACAGCTTTAACTCAAAGAATGGAAATACCAATTCAGCATCAAATGGAGAATTTTACAGAAAGAGGCCAGACCTTAAGAAGTGCTGTTATGAGTTTTTGGGTGTGAATTTTTTCCTCAGTTAGAGAAACTGGTCTCATAAGATATAAAATCTTTTCCTAAAACCTTATTTTCTTATAGAATCTCATTTTTAAAAAAGTTACCTCTACAAAGAAATCTAGTTGGTTAACACTACCTCTAAAAACTCCAGTGATAGAAACCAGTAGAGTGAGAAAATATGACCTGTTAAAAAGACACTTAGCTAGAGGTTTCTATCAATAGCCTATAAAAGCATCCTTTTTATATATCCAAAGGACAGCATACTTACAAACTCAGAACAGATTTCTCACCTCAAATTAAGACGGAGCCAAAATACTACTCAACATCAGCTTATACAGTCCCTAAGCTCAATCAGTTCATCTTCTAGACCCTTGGCTGAAAACAACATCAGAAATGTTCTTGCGTGTTCAAAACTTTGTCTTTTTTAGCTGAAGAAAGGCACAGTTTTCATCAGAAGATATACACTGAGGTTCTCCAAGTGATGCTTGGGACAGAAAACACTGTCTACAGTGTTATCCAACAACCATCTCAGATTAAAACTTAATTAATATTTAAATCCTAGGCAGAGAGTTTTCTTGCAGAAAACTTAAGAAAACAAACAGTTCACTTGTTAAAAGGGAAGCATGTCCGTGGCATATTCAATTTCTCTGCTCATCTGCTGTGCAACATGAGACTTCTGATGTTAGCAGCACTAGGGATGCTTCTCCACTCGAGTGGAAAACCTCATAAGGCCAGCTCCAAGTAGGACTTCATTCCTAACTCTCCAGCCAAGTATCTGGACTCATCAGGAGTGGATCACTCTGGAATCTGACTGCAAGTAACCCACAGTTTCCAAAGCTAGAACATATGGAGTTCTCACTGATGCTGTGAGGATGTGAAGTCCCCTGCTGCAGCCTCAGAAATCTGTAAGATGTTAGTGTTCGCAGTGTCCCAGCTTACTGTACTTACTGCAGAACCAATTTCCAATGAACAACAGACAACATACATCAGATCAAAAAGGCCAGGCAGCCTCTCTTTCTCAGATGGTGATGAGCAGCAATTCTAAGGAAGAGCAGATGCCTACAAAAACACTTGCTTTTGTGGGAGACTATGGTTTGTGATGCCCAGCGTTCATTGTGGCTCCATGGAACAGTTCTCCAGGTTCTCCACCAGGTGCTCAGAAATCGCAGGTAACATTAACTATGGGGTCACAAGTGTCTTTAAACATTTCAACACCACGTTGCAAGTCTATAGACAAGTAAGTTCTTCAGTAACGTACAATCCCAACAAGACTAATTGGGAGTTTAACTACAGGTTTCAAGAACTTCTGAGTTTCCAATAGGTTGCCATGGGTACCTGAACAAATTGTACTCAAGTCTCTTTGGTAAATATCACTAGCCTTAAGACAGAAAGATCTGGGTTTCGTAGAAATAACTTTATGTCGAGCTGTATGTACCTCCCAAAGCAGACATATTTTCCCTTTCTACACCATCCCTGATGAAGATGGGGGTTACCTGACTATTCATGCAATAATGAATGCATGGAACAAGCAGAGTGCAAGCAGCTCTTCTTCCTCATGGATAAGCAAGCTTTTAAGAAGGTGTTGGTTCAATTACACCCTGAAGTCCAAATAATGCAAATGCTATTGTGAAGTGGCCATACGTTTAAGAATGTACAAGTGTTGCACAAGAACTTGCTTATCTGTAAAGCAGATAACACGCAGTATAAATTTTGATTTTAGGCACGTCAACTCTAACATCTCTTTTGGTGTTTATTTAAATAAGTAAAAACACCGACCCCTGAAAATCCATGCCCCAGACTCATACTTCAGCATCAGCATGACTTTCCTGTTATCTGTTAGATGGAAACGAAAGAAGAGATGGATAATAGATTGCCTCAACACATGGAAGCGGACATACTTCTCAGATAAAAACAGTCAGGTTATGCATGAACTCTTACGTCCTTGCCATCTTGCCCAAGTGGTCACTATTTTTAATCACCTGACAACTTTCTGCCAAATATTACATGCTTTTTTTTTTTTTTGTGGGGAAGGAGCAAAGAGAAAGGAGAGCCCTGAAACTGTGATATGGAAGCACACAGGTCCGATCATTCTCTAATGATCATGTTAAGCTCCTGTGTTATATTTTGAATTTTGATGTATCAAGTTTTCATTATGCATCCTCAAAACCAGAACAGCATGCCATTTTCCTTTATTCTCAACTAATAAACATGTGAGAAAGGAAACATCTCTGTTTTAAATGCATCAAGTAGTAAAATTACCTCTGTTGCTATCTTGTGAGACAAATGCTCAAGAAACCCACACAAAAAGATCCAAGTGTTGAACAGATATGTCCCAGTATATTGAACAGACTTGTCTCAGTATGGAACAGTTTATAAGCTTAAAGAATGCAAGGATTTCGGCTTGAAAGAGTCATTGTTTAGGCTCTGTTGTAGAATACAGATAAAGATATTTACAGAGAAAATATCTTTCTGATATTGTTTGATGGAGGAAAGTGCATCATGTTAGTGACAGGATTTCTCCCCAGTTCTCTGGATACGAAGCAGCTTGGTTCATAGGCATCCATCAGAGGTCATCATTAATCTTTGTAGTAATAAGATCCAGGCTCTTTAAAAGAGCTGGCTGTTACTTGAAGATCTGCCATCGCACTAAAAACTTTCAACTCTGGACTTATGAGGCAACAGATTAGATTTGTTCTATCAGCAGTGTGGGGAGAAACTGTTAGTACAGCTTGAATACTAGACTGCATCAAGAATTTAGGATAATTTATGAAGTGCTCATAAGCCAGGAGTGTTATGTCATTTTTCAAATTCCCAACTGAGGATTCACTAATTAATTTATGTCCATGCACAAAGCACGACTAATTACCCAGGAACTTTTTCCTGCTGCTGCATAGCTAAGAGGCAAAACAGTTCTGTTCCTGTAGATACTACCTTCCTGCACAAGAGCAGCTGATCCAGGTATCCATTTCAGTTAGTCCAAAAAAGGCCTCTTTACAATAGGGAGTCCCAGACACGTCTGGACACTGAAACAGAAGTTACCAGTTTGTGTGAAATTATCTCCCTTCTGTGAAGGAACTATAAGGGTCATCCATTCACTAAAGTCCACAATTCTTTCCCCAGTCTCCCCTGGACAAATATAAGTAACGATTACAACATCAAAACAGGTGATCAATAAGAACATATACTCAGATTTGCAAGACAGCAGCTCACACAGTGATGAGAAGGAAGCCACAAAAATCTCCTTTAAGAGCAAAACTGTCAGCAGGGGCTTTAGGATCCATGCAAAGCTCACACTGGGATGCTATCTGATGGGCACAATCCTGAGGCTTCAGAAAAGCAGTAACATCAGAACACACTGGCATGCCTTATAATATTTAGGACTGAGTGAACTCATAAAAATCTGTTAGTTAACAAAGCTCCCTGTATGTGCACCCTCTGAGAATACATGATTATTTCCAAGCTCTGTCAAAACACTGAAACTCTACTCAGTTACAAGACAAAACTTCATGCAAAATATCCTTGTGACACCAACTCTGAAGGAATATTAACATCTGGAAGCAAACATTGGTTCCAGCTGCTAGAACACATGCCTCCTTGGTACCAGAAGAGGAAAGAAGCTGACACCGAGGATATGGCTAGAATCAGGAGCAGGGAGCAGGCTTGACTGGAGCAGCTATTTTAACAAGGCAACTCTGGTATCCCAGACCAGGTACAGAGTGCTCTGAAGACTCTGCAGCCTGAAATACTTACATTGTTCTAAGGAGACTCCTATAATTGGATTTTATTATGGCATCCTCCTGTAAGCACAGGAAGTCTTTCATTTCCCACAGGAATAATTCCAGCAAAGACTAAGGAAAAGCAACCACCCTATCTCAACTGGAAACCAAAACCTTGTAATAATGCATCACTTCCTCCTGGGTAACAGTGAAGTACAAACCTTCCTAGCTACAGTAAACTGTAAGAAACCAAATCTTCTCTCTTTTAAAAAATCTTTTCCCCTCACATTCCACACAAACCTGTGTGGGATATAAGATACCACAATGTAAGAGAGCTCTCCAGAAATTCCCACCTCACAAAGGAGGACCACATTTTAAGTAGTTGTTTAGGATTATCGACTGCTAATCCTAGTACCAATTCCTTTCAGAGAAAACATACTTAAATACTATAAATGGTAAAATTAAAGATGGAACCACTTCCTGTTCACCCCAACTCCCACATCACATCAGCAAAGAAATACTGGGGACTCCTTAGTCAGATCTAGGCAGAGAAGATGAATTCTGAGACTTGAATTCTTGTAAAGCTGATCTGTGTGATTTTATACTTTGAGAAAAGGTCTGTCCATATTCACATTAAAATTCAAGAAGTTACAAAAGATTCTGAAAACAGATCTTAAAAAAAAAGAATTCTTACAAGGTTAGACATTTATGAAGAGAAGTTAAGACATTTAAAACATTTATGAAAGATGAGAGAACTAAATGAAGTTCTAAAGGATTAAACTGACCTGTATTAACTCATCTTTTTGCATGATCAGAAGTTGTCTTAAAGATATCTCTCTTTCCTGTATAAAACAAAGGGGTTTCTACCATCAAAAAAAAATTCTAAAAACACCATTTAATTTTCTTCATGCATGTTTTACTTCAGTTTTCAGAAACAAAACCAGCTACACAATACTCTTACCAAATCAATGAGAGAGTTGTCTAGTCTAGAAACATCACATATTGTGATTGGTGCACATAATCAGAATTAAGCAAGCCACTCCATTCCACTGCAGTTAAACTTAACACTTTATCTATAAACTTTTGTTTAATAAATGTATTTGAGATTTAATAAATTCACTTGGATTAATATACTACTAGTGATAGAACTTTATGATGCTGCAGGTGCATTTTGCTTTCATGAATTACTTTACAGATAGCAGATATACCACACACTTACCTTCAATATTCCTACTATGTGTTCTAGACCAAGACCATGTAAAAACACTTCCATGTCATCTAACGTTGAACACAAACTGTAAATACAATTAATGACATTCAAGATGAAAACAGTCGAAATTAAAAAAAAGACATCCAGAACAAAACATTATAGAAGCACTCCCCAGAGAAAGCACTGGGGGCAACCTAAAGTTGTACAGAACTCCTGATGACAGCCGTATCTCATAAGCATCATTGGGTACCACTTAATTTATCCAAGTTTTACAAATGGCTTTTCTGTCTAATGAATTGAATTGAGCCTAAGTGGAATGATTTCATAAATAAATGTCATTTTATGTAGCAAACTATTCTAACTGAACCTTAAAGTTGGGCCACAAAAGCCTGAAAAATTTGCAAGTGGGTTTTCAGAAGAGAACTATGTATTCTTATCAGATAACATTCATATAAACCGGATTCAGCTCACAACTGTTCCAGTTCCATTTACACTAAAAAGGTTAGCAAGAAAACAGGAGTGTTTAATTAAGGATAGCAGAAATTAGTCCAGTAAGAAATTTGCTTTGTCAGAAGACTACTGTTCAGTAGGCAGACTGAGGTAGTAGTATAACCCACCGTAGGTTCGGAGTTTAATATTTATAAATATAGGTAAAATCTCAATTTTGCTTCCCTGCCCTACTAACAGATATAAAAATATAAGGGAAAAAAATATCTAAACAGCTTTCAACAGTCACAACAACTGTAATCAACAGAATTAAACCAAAATGCCAATCATACCAAATGCAGAAAGGACTACTGCAATTGCTACAGCAAATCCTTTGCCAAAACCCTGAGTTAAGAGACAGTTTGCTCTGTAGGGCCTGAAATGAAGGTCTGCCCACTTTTCATAACAAAGTTTTAAAGAGCTCCTATTAAAATTTGTAAAAAAACCCCAAATAAACCAAGCTCTCCAGAAAATTTTCTGAATACAGAAGAAAATATTTCAGGTTTGCACGTTGAGAATCTTGCACGCCAGGATTTTTGGTATTTAAGTATACTTATCCCTAAATCACATATGAAGGAGTTCATGCAACTTCCACACTGTAACAAGTCATTAGTTCAGTAAGCATGCCTTCTGTCAGCTGGCAAAATACAGAGTTCAAAATAATTTTAATGGAGTTTAAAGCCATAATATCCCTACCATGAAGCTGTGTTATCCTCTGCCTGATTCCTGCCCCCTCAGCATACAGGGCACAACAACCAGTCTTTGAGGTGAGCAACTCACGTATACATTCCAACATTGTACGTACAGCCAATGTCCCTCAAATGGCAAAGACAGTGTATCAATGGCCTGCAGTGATGAAATGTTTTTATTTAGGCATTTAAATCGCCCTGTTTGCAAAGGTTTTGGGAATCCTTGGGTAACTCAAGACTTTTGGTTCTGTTACAGGTGCAAGGAAAGGATTTTTTTTTTTTCTTTCCTCAGGATCAAAGAAAGGCCTATTCAGCATCCAAACAATAACTTGAAAGCCCCTGAATCAGAAAAGTACCTAATCCAGGAGCTGAAGAAAGCAAATTCCTGCCAGGTATGTGCATTTCCTTGTATAGTCTCAGGCACTGGAGCCAGGACAATTGTCCGATTAGGATGGCAGACAGCAACAACTGAAACTACACTCACTACCTAAGAACGACTGGAGGATGACAACAGCAAGGACTCACGGACCCTGCAGTGGGCCACAATGGATACCCAGTACCAGATGATACATTAGGAGCAACTGAGAGAAGAGGGACTTGAGAAGACAACTGGCAATGCCTGTGATGAAAATTATACAGGCAAATGGCAGAAAGGTGATACCAGCTCAAGGAACTATGATGGAGCAAACACAGGTATCAGTCTACCTCTTGGCTATCACTAGATTAAAAAAAGCCAACACATTAGGGGGTGGGTATGTGTGTGTGGAAACAGATAAGCCATATTTCTAAGAACAGGCATTTAACAGCCTGGCGTCTGATATATTCAAGAGAACTGTTTCCTGAAACCAAGGGTTCTACTAATTACCAGAAATGTTCAAAGTTATGAAACATCAGAACTAGGTACTGTTAGTATAAAAATCCTTGAGCTTCATAGAAATGCCTGTTCATAGAAACAAATCAGTTGCTCATCTGATGCAGAGAAAACCAGTAAAGTTTAGAAAAACACTACCGAAACGTTGTGAAATCCTGGAAGCCCAAGAATTGCCTAATACAGAATTAGGTTTGCGTAGCTAGATGTCTGGCTGCCATAAAGTATTTTAAGTTGGTTTCAGGATTTCAGTGTCTTATTTTAAAAGCTTATCAAGATTACCCAGACACTGGGAGAATGTCTTCTAGCCACCCTCAGGTTTCAACAGCACTAAATTACTTTGGATAATGGCTGCATAGTGTTAGTGTATTTCCCTATACCAGAAAAAGCCTGGAAAACATTCTAAATAACCTAAACCTATTAAAAAAATAAAAAAAGATCTGTTCTAACACTAAAGTCATTAAGTACAGACTCTATCTAGGAGTACGAATCTTTGTGAAGAATACCAGAAGATTTAAAAGAATTTCACCTTCATGGGAAGTACACAGGGACTCAAAATGACCCCCAAGGAGCAGACAGATCCCATGGGTGACCTGTTCATACATGGGGAGATACGCTCCGAACACCTTTAGGAATCTGAGAGTAGTAAAATGCAAGAACAAAGAGGATAGCACAGATAATTGATTTTGCTATGCAAAGCCTTCACTCTTCTGCTCCAAGAAGGACCTCTAAGACGTGGCTGAAGCACCAGAGAATAAAAACCTGGTTGACGCATACATTCATCTAGAAACAGAACTTGGTGAAGCTATGTCCGAACTGAGACACTCTGTCTGAGACTACCTCAGTGTGAACTGCCATCAGCCTGGTGATACAAAACCACGGCACTTCCAAATCAGCATGGCCTAGCTGAAGAAAGAATCAATCTGACCACCCAGAACAGACTATGGGCACTGGAAGTTGTTTTCTCAAGATCACACAGCTTCAGGAGGCTCAACTAGATGGTTTGTTGAGGACTTCTTTGCCAACATGTTCTGGGACAAACCCGTATCAGAGGTCTCTGAAGTTAATGAAGCAGGGGCTGATTTCAGTCATAGGACACCTGCAAGCTTCAGGGTCAGGGTCACGCTAGGCAAAAAATTCTAGAGCTTAACTGGTGTTCATACTTCATTTTGACTCTCATATATGCATAGA
Organism: Eurypyga helias; assembly: GCF_000690775.1. NCBI lineage: Eukaryota > Metazoa > Chordata > Aves > Eurypygiformes > Eurypygidae > Eurypyga > Eurypyga helias. Next base: position 12,548 of record NW_010243034.1, on the reverse strand, counting down.
AAAAATGAAAAGGGCATGACTCTACCTGGTGGCTTGAAACTAAAAATAGGCATCCAGTGAAAGCATCAGAAATTTAACATCAAACGAAGACAACCACACAACAAGCAGTATCCAACAGGGGAGCATACAAGTTTAACAGACCTGAAATGAACTGAAGTGACACTGGACCCTGGCTCTACTGCACTTTACACCAAGCAAGAGGAAGGAAAGATCTAGAGCATGCTCTTTGTTTATAATGCAAAGGAATTTGAAATCTTGAAAAATTAATAGTACATTGATATACTTACTGTGAACTCTTGAAAATGCTCCAAACAATACACAATATGTATCAGTACAGCTTAATCACTGATATGAACAAATACAATCTCTTATGAATGTTTATAAGCTAAATTACACTATGACTCTATTTACCCAGCTCTGTGGCCAGAGACAGCTGTCAGAAATGTGTAGGTAGCCTCTTGCTTAGTTGTTCCATGGTATTTCCCCTGCAAGTTATTTGCAGCCAAAGAGAGTAAACTATAAATCTGAAAGAGCCAAAATTAATTAATTATTAATCAAAGTCAAAATACATATAGAAATACACAGGAGTAAGACTACAAAGACTTACATCATAAATTACTAATTACAAGGAACACAAAGCATCTGCCACTTCTCTAAAGCACACAACTGCAACGAGGAGTTAAGACTAAGCCCGCAAAGTTTATCAAGTGCCTTTCTGAATTAATCAATTTCCAGCATGAACTGATGCAGAGCAAACCACCACTTATAATGCAGTCTAAATCAGTTAGCATCTGTCACTACAGAAGCAGCAAATACACCAACATACTAATTTTTTTGATTTGTGGACAAGAGTTCTAAATACTCAAGGGAATAAGTTGTCCAAAAAGCACACGGCACATGTCTACCTTAACATCTCCATTTCCAGTGCATATACGGACCCAACATTTAGCAATTTACAACTGACAATCTAAGTTAACTATAGCTGACAGACAGGGGTCCTTTCACCTTATTAAAGCAGCAAGCCTTCTGCCAGACATCACTATGCATCAGCGATGGATTCCAGAAACTGAATTGCCCTTGTCTGAGTTTTGAGATAGTTACAACAAAATCCAGAAAAACAAGCAGAACCTAAATAAACCTAAAGGAATGGTGAAACCACTTTCCTGAAATACAGGTGACTAGCCAGTTTTATACACATATACACCTCCCCCCCCCCAATAAATGTGTGGTGGGTTGTTCCTGGCTGGCAAAAAAGCCCCTACCCAATTGCTCACTCACTCTCTGAGCAGGATGGGGGAGAATCAGAAGGGTAAAAATGAGAAAAAACTCCTAGGCTGAGATAGACGGAGTCTAATACGTGAAGGCAAGAAAACCTCCACAACCTATGCGATGCAAAGGCAGTCACTCACCATTTCCCACCAGCAGACCAATTTCCAGTCAGTCTCCAAGAAATAGCTACTTCGGAAAACACCTCACACCATTTTATTGCTAAACATGATGTTATATGGTGTGGAGTATCCCCTGGGTCAGCTGGAGTCACCTAACCTGGCTATGCTCCCTCTCAACCTCTTGCTCACCACCAGCCTACTTGCTAGGAATGGGGGGCAGAGTGAAAAACAGAGGCGGCCTTGATGCTGTGTGAGCACTGCTCAGCAACAGCTAAAATACTGGTATGTTACCAACACTGTTTTGGTCACAAACCTAAAACACAGCACCATAAGGGCTGTTAGGAAGAAAAATAACTCCATCCCAGCCAAACCCAGTACAATATGTAAGAAAACTATCCCCCCTCCCAGACCCAGTTTCCACGGATATAGTCTATATGACAAGCCAAAGGACTATCAGCAGTCTGAAGAGCAGGCCCCCAAGCTGGAAGAACCTCATGACTACTAAATACCACAATACCATCTGCAAGACTTTGCAGTAAGTCTGTGAAAGGTAGTGTTCCACAGGTCAAGAGGCAAGACCTACCTCTCAAGCGTGAGGAGCTTGTATTCCCTCCATATCAGACAAAGTCGTGTTATAAGTTTATATGGCCACAGCCTGATGAACAAGTCATTTAACAATGGCACAAAGCATTTGTAGCCCCTTTCGGTAACCTGAGCCTCAGACACTGATCTTGCTAGCCTACACTGACAGCTTTGTGCATAGTTATCATTTTTGCTCCTGCCTAGGCCTGGAGACTGGCAGGAAAAAAAAAGAAAAGAAAGAAAGAAAAAGGAGCTGTAAAGTGAATTACAATTCACATACATTTTTGCTGAGCCACTGCAAAAAGACCCATTATTGTTAAGAGCAACTCAAAGCAAACTACAGAGATCTGGTCTGACTGATTCACCACTTGGTAACGACAGTAAACAGATTTATTTTAGGAGAATACATGTTGTCTTCAGCATCTCCCTCTTTACACTGATAATTAGTGGATAGTTTTACACTGATAATTAGTGGCTAGTCTTCCAATGATATTTTATACCTTCTTCCCTCCCAGGAATGAATTTTGAAGATGGCCAGTAGCAACTCCCTCCCTTTTTAGCTTTAACCTTTTAACTTCAAATTCAATCAGAGACTGAACACTGCAAATTAATTTGATATCTGCATTCTCTCACACAATTTGGCAGACAGGAAAAAAACACAACACGTTATTTTTCTACTTCTCATATCAACGTTACTAATGCGAATAATCCCTTGTTCTGTATTCTAAATCTGAAGTCAAGGACTCTGGAAAAAAACAAGTTCCCAAAACATTATGGCATTTAAAGCCCTGTGAAAAGTTGGATATAACAGAAAATAGTCTCTGTAGATGTAATAGCACAAGTATTCAATTTGCTATAATTTAGTTATTAACACTTCTACAGCAAATTGTATAATTAACAAACAGACTGTTGAGACAAACCACATAATTTGCATTTCAAAGAGAAATGAAATTAAATACCTCTGGATGTTTATTGACTTTTGCTATCTCTGCTGCTGTTTTCTCATCCTTAGTCTGCAGATTTTTGTCAGCTCCCAGCTCAAGCAACTTAAAAATTACACTTTTATGCCCATGCTGTGCTGCCCATATTAATGCCTGCAAAGAACAAGTGTTTTATCAAGTTTACATATGGAGCAAAAAAGAACAGAGGTTCAATCAATAATGGAACTTTCACAAGGTGGCAGAATCTGGAGACAAAGACAAGTAATGCAAATCAATCTCAAAGGGGTGTTAAAGCAGAAAAATATACCAGTGGGTATTTCTGAGAAAGCTGTACTTAAAAACCTGTTTGTGGGTTCTTGCTTTTAAAAATTTTAATTACAGCACACAAAAGTAAATCACTTACTGAATATCCACTTTCATCTTGGGCATTTATGTGTGATCCATGAGCGACAAGTAGAGCAACAACCTGAGGATAGCCTTTTCTAGCTGCATACATCAGTGGAGTCATTTGTTTCCTGAAAGAAGCGGTGACAGGTGGGGAAAAAAAAAAAAAATCTTAAGATATCAACATCCAACTGCATTATCAAGTAGAGCACCTCAATTCTGTAAAGATTCTCTGTTCTGTAGAAGAACTAAGCAAAGGACAAAAGCCCAAGACACCACACATGCTTCAGCAGCACATCAGTCTACAGAGCGTACAGACTCAGCAACTCATTTATGTCCAGTTCGCAATTTTGAAATATTCTAAGAGTTGGCATTTATCTTCTGATTGAAAATAAGTCAAGAAGTCAAGTTGTTGTCCTCCGCAAGAAGGAAACTTAGAGGAAGGTAGTCACTTCCAGGGCTTTAGAATACAGACATATAGTAATTCGGGGGGGGTGGGGGGGCGGAGGGGAAAAATCAATGCTTTATCACCTCCAAATTCAAGTAGCTCATTAACACACAAACAACCTTAACAAGTTTCAGCTGATGAAACCATTTCTATTTTGGTTCTGAACTACACAAAATCAGTTTTTAAAGACCATTCCTCCTGCTGCTGCCACAGACACAGCAGCAGGCCTCTCATGTAGCACACAGATCAGCTTAATGAGAAGGGAATGGGCATAACTGCAGATCACACAGCTTTCACCCTACTCAGAGCAGAGAACATCAGCAAATCACCCTTTAACCCCTCAGTAAAAAAAAAAAGTGGCAGAGACTTTCAATTTTTACTTTAAAAATTATTTTTAAAAGACACAGCTTAAGTGATGAATTCTGCACCCAGTTTAATTTAAAACCAAAGTTCTGAAAAGAAATAGGCAGTTTTATAGAGGGCAAGGTGTAAATCACAACTGAATATTAAGAACAACAACAAAGTACCTACATGCAAAACCCTCTCTGGTAAGAACAATGTAAGCACAAGAATCACAGGTCACACAAGTCCCACCAGTGTGCACAGGTGCAGTGCGATAGCCCAGGGTGCACACATACTGTCAACACTCAGACCCTCCCCGAGTATGCCCCAGAGGAGAATTCAGAGAATTGCATACAAATGCCTCGAAAAATCTTAAATTTTAAGTACTAAAATGAAATACACATCAAAATATTTGTCCTTTATCCGATTTTTATTCTTTCTTCCCATAAATGTATGCATGGATGCTTTCTCTCCCACATATATTACTATTTCTTAAAATTGCTGAAGAAGACTTACATACACCATCTTTCCCATTATTCTTTTTTTTTTTAATATCCTAAACCCATGATATCAACAGTCTATTGATCTTATGCCTCTATGGAGATGCTTATAAGATGAATCCATTGTAAACTGCTCTAAATATTTTGAAAGAAAAAAAAATATTGCTCAAAATCTTCCTTCTACTTCTGAAAAGTATCTTTCCAGATGCTTTATGCTTATTCTTTGGTGGAATAAGAGTACAGAATTTTTAAAAAATGCAGTACTGGAGCACAAAGATGTGGAGTTTCTGGTCGCTATTAGTGATGTCCAATTCAAATTTATTGTGTCTTAAAATGTAGTATTTTTTTCCTAAAAAGTATTATGTATTGCTTTTAGTGTACAGCTCTGTGTCAAAAAATTATGATGTGAAATGATTATTTCATCCTGTTAGGATATACTTCAGGGGAAGATCATTCTTTGCAATACTGTGTTTCTTAACAGTAACTTCAACACCGACCACTAGAGGGACCCCAAAAAGCATAAGTAAACCAATGCAGCTGTTTTAAAATACATACTTTCTGCCTCCTTCCAAAGTACTGCTAGAACTAAGGCTTTGTGCATATTTCTTTGTTATTGCTCATTCACAAAAGGATGATATTTTGTCTTTTGCAAACACAGTTAGAAGTACACTGAAAAAAAAAATCCAGACATATTATACATTTGAAAGAGCCTTATGACAGGGGAGGACAATAGGCAATTTCTTGGAGATCAGCAAAATGAAAGGTAACCAGGCCTTCAAGACATATAGTCAATGAGAGAAAGGACCTTGGTAATGAAATTAAAAGACTTGCATCGATCTATAACTGATTTAGTCCATCAACACTGCAAAAGCAGAAGTTCTGACTGAATAGAAGGAGACATGTTTTACTATGGGGCACAGGGGAACTGAAAGCTCAGAGATGTTTTGTAGTCTCCGCCTTTGGTGGGTTTCTAGACCAGATGGCAACCAGTGTCACAGGAGAGGGGGATTTAAGGAAGCAGGTGGACTAGAGACTTCCCGAGGTCCCTTCTGATCTGAATTACCCTGTGATCCTATGAAATTACTATAGAGAAAAAGTCTCTACAATGTGCCCCTGTAACTTAACAACTAACTGATGAGACAGCAAGGTACATATATCTTTAGAAATATACAGATTTCTACAGATAGCTTCTGTTCATTCCGTAGAATATAGGTGATTACAACTGAAGAATTTGTAGCAACAGTAATCAAACTTGCTTGCCCAATGAAGACACTCACTCCCACACTTATTCACTTATTTCTATTCAGTGGCAGGTAGCCTTTGACAAACTTTCCATGCTATCACCTTTGAAGGATTTACATCTCACTGCAAAAAGAGTCTGTTCATGCCTGTTTTCATTTTTATTTCCTTTTTTTTTTTTTTTTGAACGTGCACACTGCTCTTACCTCACAATTACCTCCTGCTTTTACAAAGGAGAAACACTGAACAAAAGCCCAGAGGCTACAGAACAGTCTTTTCTACAGAGAACATCATGTAGTGGTTATGGCCATACAGTACTGCAGACACAGTATCTGAAATCAAGGCAACAACTCAGTGAAATTAAAGCAAGTAAAACCCAATACACATGACAATTAAAAAGTCCACCAACATGAACATGCAATTACTACTTCAAGCATTCCACTTTTATGTTCGAGTTTTAATTTCAAAGGTTATTTCAGGGTAGAAGCATATATAGTGCTGCATAAAACTTCAATTACATTTACGTACAACCATATATGAGGGGGACCGTTTAATGTCTCGGACACACGTTGCCCAGGCATCACCACTGAAAGCAAGGTCCATTTTCACGTACCTCCACGAGAGGGAGACCAGAGCATTTGGGAAAGAAAACCTTGTTTACCTAACCCTGCAATGAACCCCGGCAAATACAACAGCAAGCTTTAAGATGCCAAATCCACTGGTTTTGCTGAAGTTGAAGAGAAATTGAATGTATTGTCCATCTTACTGCAATCTGAAAAGGTACACAGAAAGCGCAGCGATAACTATCCAGATAAAAGACCTGAAGAATCCTTTGTCATTCTGAGGAACCATGCAAACACTCCTGTTTCAGCAATCTGGCTTGCAGGTGACGTTCTTGCCCAAACACCTGTGAAGTCCTTTTCCATGGCGCAATTTGCCATGCGACATTTGCCCATATTGAACATCATGCTTAACTGAGAGTAAATAAATAAAAATCTTAAAAGGCATATAGTCAATTTATTAATTAAGCATGTCTGTTCCAACTATGTTTGCTTCCAGCTACGACACGCCTAAATAAAAAGCAAGGAATTCTTCACTATTCTCATGCAAATTAAGCTTTTTGGGTTTTGTTTAGTTGGGTTTTTTTCTGTTGGTTTGTTTGGGGATTTTTGTGTTTGTTTTTTTTTTTTTTAACCTTTATGTCTCCTTTTATGTTAAGGAGATGTCTCCTTTTATGTTATGTTATGCTTTTATGTTAAGGATAGAGAAAAAGATAAACCCAAGGGTTTTTCAGTTTTCAGCCAAGGGTTTTTCAGTTTTCAGCGCCAACCAAAACTTTCTATGTGACATCTACGCAAAGATACAAGAGGTTCTTACAGGCTTATTTTATTCTCATCCTGTCAAAAAATGGGGAAAAACATAATCACAAGAGAGCAAGCTGAGGGGAACAGCCCTAAAGGCTACCACTTGGAGTCTCCAACCCTGGATAACCACACGCCATGATAAAACTGGGTGATAGAGTGACAGCTAGCTTCCTCAATGAACAATGTCCTGGGTGCCTGTCTGCTACCATGAAGTTGAACCTGTGGTGCAGAATTCACACCTGACAGACATTCTTCTGTTTCCGATCACACCCTCAAGCAAGACCAAGCTCATCTTCCTGGAAAATTTTAGAAGGAAGAGAAGATGTCTTCCATCTATCCACAAGTTTACTTTCATAAGGGAGGTTATCTGTGGGAAATTCAGTATTTCATGTTGGTGCTCTTGAGAAGTATAAGCGGTATGTAAAGCCTCATAACTGGATGTGTATTAACAAGACCAGTGTACCATTCACATTACAAAAAAATAAAGCATGTAGAAAAGAACTTATCCTTAAAGAGTTTACTCTCAATCTTTTCTCACTGTGTCCACAGCAAGACTAGGAAAGCTATTTGCCGTTCTTCTGGTTTACTGGGGTTTTACATGAGGTGGGAAACCCTATGTAAGTAGTAGTATTGGAAGAACATACTCCAGTGTACTGTGATCTGCAAGATACTTTTTCCAGGCACTATCTCGAGCTGGAGCAAGATAGGAGTCCTCTACTTGCATGACAGAGAATTTGTTAGGAGAATGAAACACACAGCTCTAGTAAGAAGGTTGGGCTGGAAAAGGTGACAGCTTGGTTTCAGGTTCCCTAGTTTTAGGCTTCATTACAGATTGCCAGTTCCTGTACCTTTCTGCTTCTGAGCTGTGTTTACGTTATTGTTTTAAAACTTAAAGAAAAGGCATCTGTGTAAGTTCTACAGCCCACAGAGGTGGGGAGGTAGGCAGCTACAAAGTTATCTTCATATGACTAGAAAAATACAAAGGATATAAAAGGGATTAGCATAAAAATTAACAATGGGGATGGCAGAACTCCATGCTATGACATTCCCAATCATCCTGCCCTGTCCTCCTACATCCGTACTCCATCACATTTTTACAAGCAAGCTGGTTTAGCTAAAAATGCGCACGCTTTGACGCAAAGCAGAAAGACAAACGAGTCATCTACATAATCAGAGACTTCTCAGAGTGTTTTCAAGTTTACTATCAAAGTGGGGGTAAAGTCTGCAGTCAAGAAATTCAGCACATACACGTGAAATCTACTCCACCTTTCTAACAAACAGGCAGTTTGCTGTCATGTAAAAAGCCCAAGCCAATTCTATGCAAATAACCCATAATCAGGGTAAGGCACTGATAGGAAGTTTAACATACTTGTGATAGAATGTTGCTGACATAAGCTAACGGATGTCAGTGCAGGTTTTGTTTCTGTTTTTCACAAAGGCTGCTCAGGTGACATTCCACAAGACTACACTGTCAGAATGCCCCTGTTACAAATAGCATGTAATGTTGCTACTGTCACTAAGTTTTTTATAACTCTGTCCAGAAACTGTGATCAACCTGTCAGTAGCCTGTCGGTAGCACCGTACAGTCAATATTTGCTGGGAAAAGTACAATAATCTATTTTGGTGTCTAGACTCCTATGAAAAGATCTGATGAACAAGACTTGACATGTTCAAAAGTCACTCAGGTACTCATTCACATACATGGCAGTATACTTCAAGCTCAACTTTTAACCTGTACAATGACAGAAGACAGACAAAGGTTTAGTTCCTGTAATACACACCCTTTAAAAAAAAAAAAAAATCAAAAGAATCAAAGATTTTCTGAGGACTTTTCTTTAAACATACAGAAAATTCACAACCGTTTTAGAGGAGAAACACTGAACACATGCTTGGTCATTGATCAGGACTCAACTGTGCCAGAAATTTTAAGAGTGAGGGAAAAAAAGCCACACAAACAAAATCAAACCTTCACATATCCTATACAGAATGAGAGACAAAGAGCTTATGTCAAAATATGGGAGGTTTCAGTCATTCACCTATTTGTACTTTCTTCTAAAAAAGAGCTATTAGCATGAAACATCAATTCAAAACACTCTCCTTACCAGCAAAGCCAATAGGTTTCTTTTACTCTTTTTTATGTAAACAAGAACTTGGAGGATGTCGTCACTGAAATCCATATTTACTAAACAATCTATGACATGTAATTCTAGCAGCAGTAATTTAGTTATCAGTTGGTCATACCTTTTCTTTCTGACTATAAGGAAATCACAGCTTAACATTAATAAAACCAGCATACCTTTAAGAAAGCACTGGAGGCTAAAAGAGGTTTTTTAAAAAAGACTCCTTAAATATTTTCGGGCCTTACAAAAGGATAAAGTATATAATTTACATTTTGGAGCAAGCAGGAGATGAATGATACAAGATAAGCAGAATGAATTTCTCAAGGTAGCATTCACTTACATGAAGCACTGTGGCTATAGTAGCTCTACAAAGACTATACAGAGCAGGTCTTACAATGGCTGCTTGTTTCACCTACCCATTATGTTACTTCTTGCTCGTCTTTCAAAACTCTTCAGTTAGCACTTATGCCTTGATACATTACACTACACTCTCACCAACAAAACTATTTTTACAGCCATCAGTATTCAGTTCCCAATTTTGATTTAGCAAAAACACTGAAGTTACTGAAGACTTTCTCATCAATACTCTATCATATTGCAAAGAAACCATCTACCTACCCACCCCTAAACCTATCTTTTTTCTTACACTGCATTTCAAAAACCACTTTATTTCTCACTAGTCCTTCTCTGCTCCAAGCACACTTCACGAATTAGACGAACAAAATTCCAAGTTTCTCTGTATCACCTCCAGATGACATGAAATAAAACCACCTTCTGGCTGCCCTGACAGTATAACAGAGAAAGGATAAATACCAAATTCTACCTTACATGAAGTTAAATATTCTGCTTTGCATTCACACATTCCAGTTGGTGGTGGACAAAAGAGAAGCTTCCTAAAAACATTCTGGTTCTTAAGTGCTGAGACAGCCAAATAATGTGAACCTTAGTTCTTAAACACCTGTGGTAAACTGATCACACAGGAAATACTCTCACATAATCTCAACTCACTGACAGTTCCGATGCGCTCCTACAGAACATCCTGCATGCTGTAATGAAACAGGTGAAGTGGGGCTGCAGTGCCACACAGAGGGTCTGTTTTGATCCCTTATCTTCACAGAAGGTGGTTTGATGTGTTTTATCCTCCTGTTTCAGAACATAGTTGAAGAAGCCCACAAAAAGCAGCAGCTGCTGCCCGCACTCTTCTAATGATGGAATGCTATGCACAGATGTCAAATACTGGAAATGAATAAAGGCAGCACCAAAGATTTCTGAAAAATCCAGACCCTGTACTTCTACTTTTGTTTGGTACAAATAAGACATTTCTGACTGTCACTTAATTTAGCTTTTCATTTGAGAAAGACGACTGTTGCAAAAGTGAAAAAACACAACTGGACACAGCGTCTGATGTATGCAAGCCTAACTCACACGTTAGCACGAGGTCTTAGGAAACAAAGAGATAGCAGATAAATATTTGTACATGAAGACCAGCTATGCATAACATACTCTAAGTTTATAAATAAAGTTTTGCGCTTAAAATTCCCATCTCTTGTGTCAGAATCCAAACTTTTTTTTTTTTTTTAAAGTTTAGCCAAAGGGCTTTCCAAATGTAAACCTGCAGCTTTGCACTCAGGCTTACATTTTCAAACACCCAGGACAAAGGTTAAAAATGGAAAGGCTTCCCCCATTTTTTAAAGCAGGATGTTTATCCCAACACCCAGCTATCTGATGGCAACAGTATATAATTATTTCAGAGTCTGTAGCTTTCTCTTCTTTCATGAACAATTTTTAGTCTAATAAGAATAAACGAACAGCATTTAAATTTGGTATGAGACATCAGTGGTGCTTCAGCACGACTGTATGTCCTCTTCGTCTATCAGTACTATGCTCATAGTGAGGTTCAGGGCATAGAGTAATTGAATTCTACAAATAAGAACCAACAGGCCTCCAGTTCTGTCCTTCCAGAGAGTTACACAGCCTACATATCTCAGGTAATGTGGTGAAAGAACTGTGGTATAAAAAAAAAAAAAAAAAAAAGAGCTTCAGTTAGCTGAAAAAGCAGCAGTTTCAATTTGACCCAAACATTATCTCTTTTTTTCCCCCAGCAGCGGGAAGACAGTTTATCCTGGGTGAGCCCAGAATTTCATTCTTTTTTGATGCAAAACATTGCATCAGACTATGTAACTACAGACATCTCACAATGCACTGCTTCAGATTGCTTAAACACAAAGTGGTAATTCAAGAAACAAGCTATTACTTGTTTTTAAATGGAGATTAAATCTCCTTTTAATGTGGATTACTCCAGATTGCACTAGAATAAATGTATTTTATTTATAGAGAAGGTTTTTTTTTCCATAGGAGGCTGTCTGTGAAAGAAATATAGCTAGAGACCCACAACAAGCTCAGAAGGAGGACAAGAATTTAAATAAAGCATTAACTGATTTAACTTACATCCTTAAACAGAATAGAAATATGATTTGGAAAGGCAGAGGACATACTTCTTGCCCTTACACTGCAGTCAACTGAAGTATTATGATTAGTTTTTATCTTAAACATATATCTTGCTCAGCTGAAGAACATATTTAAATTTGATTAAACTGATCATAGTCTTATTTCCCCAGATGAATGACTGTACTAGGAGAAATAAAAACCTAGACGCTAATCTTTCCTTATACAGACAGCAACGAAGTTACAAAAAGCTAATGAAGTACACATCATCTTAACCAACAACAGCTATGTCTATAAAGATGTCTCTACATTAATATTAAATTTTATGCTGTATTCACAGACATGGGGATTTTTTGGTACCTGCAAGTAAGGTTAGGGTCAGCATTCCTCGACAGAAGCAGTTCTACAGTCTTCAAGATGTTTTCTTCGGAAGCACATGCAGTACACGCTGCCATCAGCACAGTGTACTTACCTGTTTTGAAACTTGCAGTTAGAGAACATCATATGCAAATATAAATACCATGCTAATCCAGAAGCTCCTTTAAAAGCCTTTACATTTGCTAGAGTTGTTAATTTGGTTCTGATACTCAGATATTTAGAAAAGGGTAAGAAACTTGTTTTCCTTCCAGTGAAAGTCACTAGAATTATCAGGTAAGATAAAGGCATCTGAAAAGAGAAGACACTCAGAAAGATGAGAGTGAATGGCAGTAGTAAAGCATCTATTCCTACTGAAGTTTAGGATATTCCTTAGGTACCCCAAAAAACCCAAGTAAGAGCTTAGAATCATAGAATCAT
>NW_010243033.1:0-1528 GCF_000690775.1 Eurypyga helias | reverse complement strand
TCCCAGTATGATCTGTGTGGCTCCCAGTGTCCCCCAGTGTGGTCCCAATTGCTCCCAGTATGATCTGTCTTGCCCCCAGTTGCCCGCAGTGTGGTCCCAATTGCTCCCAGTATGATCTCTGTGGCTCCCAGTTGCTCCCAGTGTGGTCACAATTGCTCCCAGTATGATCTGTGTGGCTTCCAGTCCCCCAGTGAGGTTCCAATTGCTCCCAGTATGATCTGTGTGGCTCCCAGTTGCCCCCAGTGAGGTCCCAATTGCTACCAGTATGATCTGTGTGCCTCCCAGTTGCCCGCAATCTGGTCCCAACTGCTCCCATTATGGAATTTGCGTCTCCAAGTATCATCTGTGTCTCCCATTTGCCCCCAGTTTGGTCCAAACTGCTCCCAGTATGATGTGTGTTTCTCCCAGTAGCCCACAGTGTGGTCCCAATTGCTCCCAGTATGATCTGTGTGGATGGCAGTTGCCCCCAGTGCGGTCCCAATTGCGCCCAGGATGAACTGTGTGCCTCCCAGTTGCTCCCAGTGTGGTCCCAAATTCCTCCCAGTATGATCTGTGTGGCTCCCAGTTGCCCGCAATCTGGTCCCAACTGCTCCCATTATGGAATTTGCGTCTCCAAGTATCATCTGTGTCTCCCATTTGCCCCCAGTTTGGTCCCAATTGCTCCCAGTATGATCTGTGTGGCTCCCAGTTGCCCCCAGTGTGGTCCCAATTAGTCCCAGTATGACTTGTGTGGCTCCCAGTGCCCCCAGTGTGGTCCCAATTAGTCCCAGTATGACTTGTGTGGCTCCCAGTGCCCCCAGTGTGGTCCCAATTAGTCCCAGTATGACTTGTGTGGCTCCCAGTGCCCCCAGTGTGGTCCCAATTAGTCCCAGTATGACTTGTGTGGCTCCCAGTGCCCCCAGTGTGGTCCCAATTAGTCCCAGTATGACTTGTGTGGCTCCCAGTGCCCCCAGTGTGGTCCCAATGGATCCCCGTATGATCTGTGTGGCTCCCAGTTGCCCCCAGTTAGGTCCAAATGGCTCCCAGTATTATGTCTGTGGCTCCCAGTTGCCCCAGTGAGGTACCAATTGGTCTCAGTATGATGTGTGTGGCTCCCAGTTGCCCGCAATCTGGTCCCAATTGCTCCCAGTATGAAATTTGCGTCTCCCAGTATCAACTGTGTGGCTCCCAGTTGCCCCTAGAACTGTGATCCCAATTCCTCCCAGTATGATCTGTGTGGCTCCCAGTTGCCCCCAGTGTGGTCCCAATGGTGCCCAGTGTGGTCTGTGTGGCTTCCAGTGGCCCCCAGCGTGGTCCCAATGGCTCCCAGTTGGATCTGTGTGGCTCCCAGTTGCTCCCAGTGTGGTCTCAGTTGCTCGCAGTACGATCTCTGTGGCTCCCGGGGTCCCCCAGTCTGGCTCCAATTGCTCTCCCAGTTGCCCCTAGAGTGGTCCCGACTGCTCCCAGTATGATGTGTGTGGCTCCCAGTAGCCCCCAGTTTGGTCCCAATGGTTCCCAGTGTGGTCTGTGTGGCTTCCAGTGGCCCCCA
>NW_010243032.1:0-20282 GCF_000690775.1 Eurypyga helias | reverse complement strand
CTGCCCATGGCAGGGGGAGTTGGAATTAGATGGTCTTTTATGATTTTTTAAAATACCAGTTAGTAGCCTATTTATTTCTTAGGATTGTAGTGTACTAAATAGGCATAATGCAAAATCTGAAGATGACGTCCATGTGTTTGGCTGTAGCATGATCATCAGGCTGTAGCGTGATGCAGTTCAGGCTGTTAATCTATTATCTCATAATATTTATACATTCTTTTACAATAATTGTGACTTTCATCCATGTGTTCTGTTTTATGTTGGCTGGCTGGACAGGAAACTTCTAACAGAAGGATTTCAAGTAAAAGGTGAATTTTGAGTTAAAACAGAAGTTTACTTGCAGTAGTCTAGTCTGTGTGCAGTAGTATGGTCTGTGGGGTTTTTCTGTTACCGGGTTTTTTAATCATTATGGCCATTATGTCCTCTGAGAGGAGGAAAGTGATGTGCATGTCTTGTATAGTGCCATTGATCAGGGTTGAATTTTATCTCCAGTGAGGAAACTGGCATGGTGAATTCCAGTATCTCACATTCAGAAAGGGCAGTTGCTTTTAAGGGCCTTGGCTGTTGTTACTTTTTCTGTTTAAATACTCTTGTTACAGATGAATTAAACTTCATGTTCTCCCCAAAGTGAGGGATGCAACTCAGAGTGACAAGAGACAATCTGAGAAAAGATCTTGGCAGCCGAAGTTGCCATCCAATTATCACATTATGTGGACTCACCATTTTTTTTTTTTGAGCAGAGCAGTGTCACTGAAGCATGCTAGAAGCTGAGTCTGAGAATGGAAGTTGCATACATTAGAATCAGATAATCATTTAGGTTGGAAAAGTTCTTTACGATTATAGAGTACAACCGTTAACCCAACACAGCCAAGTCCACCCCTATACCATATCCCTAAGCACCTTATCTACATGTGTCCTAAACACTTCCAGGAGTGGTGACTCAACCACCTGCCTGCGCAGCCCGTTCCAATGGCTGACAACCCTTTTGGTGAAGAAATTTTTCCTAACATCCAATCTAAACCTCCCCTGGCGCAACCTGAGGCCATTTGCTTTTGCCCTATCACTGGTAACTTGAGAGAAGAGGCCAGTGGCCACCTCGCTGCAACCTTCTTGTAGAGAGCTATTAGGTCTCCCCTGAGCCTCCTCCAGGCTAAACAACCCCAGCTCCCTCAGGCTGAACCACCCAACTCCCTCAGCCCCTCCTCATGGGACTTGTGCTCCAACCCCTCCACCAGCTTCGCTGCCCTTCTCTGGACACGCTTCAGCACCGCAGTGTCTTTCTTGCAGTGAGGGGTCCAAAACTGTACACAGGATTTGAGGTGTGGCCTCACCAGGGCCAAGTACAGGGGGACAATCACTTCCTAACTCCTCCTGGCCACACTGTTCCTAATGCAGGCCAGGATGCCATTGGCCTTCTAGGCCACCTGGGCACACTGCTGGCTTATATTCAGATGGCTGTTCACTAACACCGCTCAGATCCTCTTCCACCAGGCAGCTTTCCAGCCACTGTCCACAGTCCCTTAGTGTTGCAGGGGGTGGTCTGACCCAAGTGCAGGACCTGGCACTTGGTCTTGTGGAACCTCATAGAATTTGGCCGCAGCCCATTGATCCAGCCTGTCCAGATCCCTCTGTAGAGCTTCCTACCCTCAGGCAGATCAACACTCTTGCCCAACTTGGTGTCCGTCATCTGCAAACTTATTGAGGGTGCACTCAATCCCCTCATCCAGATCATTGATAAAGACATTAAACGGAACTGACCCCAGTACTGTGCCCTGGGGAACACCACTTGTGACCAGCCGCCAACTGGATTTCACTCCATTCACCACAACTCTTTGGGTCCGGCCATCCAGCCTTTTTTTTTCCCCAGCAAAGATTGCATCCATCCAAGCCATGAACAGCCAGTTTCTCCAGGAGAATGCTGTGGGAAACGGTGTCAAAGGCTTTACTAAAGTCCAGGTAGACAATATCCACAGACTTTCCCTCATCTATTAAGCGTGTCACTGTCATAGAAGGAGATCAGGTTAGTCAAGCAGGACCTGCCTTTCATAAACCCATGCTGGCTGGGCCTGATCACCTAGCTGTCCTGTACGTATTGCATGATGGTACTCAAGATGATCTGCTCCATAACCTTCCCTGGCACTGAGGTCAGGCTGACAGGCCTGTAGTTGCCTGGATCCTTCTTCCAGCCCTTCCTGTAGATGGATGTCACATTGGCTAACCTTGAGTCAACTGAGACCTCCCCAGTTAGCCAGGACTGCTGACAGATGATGGAAGGTTGGTTGGTGACCACTTTGCCAACTCCCTCAGTACCCTTGGGTGGATCCCCTCTGGCCTCATAGACTTGTGTGTGTCTAAGTGCTGTTGCAGGTTGCTAACCATTTCCCCTTGTATTGTGGGGGCTTTCTTTTCTCCCCATCCCTGTCTTACAGTTCAGAGGCTGGGTACCTGGAGAACAGCTGGGCTTACTATTAAGATTGAGGCAAAGAAGACATTCAGTACCTCAGGCTTTTCCTCGTCCTTAGTCACTGCTTCCCCTCACATCCAATAAAGGATGCCAATTCTCCTTATCCTTCCTTTTGTTGCTAATGTATTTACAGAAACATTTTTTAATTGCCATTTACAGTAGTAGTCAGATTAAATCCTAGCTGGGCTTTGGCCTAATCTCAGTGGATAACAAAATCTGGCAGACTTAAAATGCAGTCAGTTTCTGGAGTTGGGAAGAACTATTGTATTTGGTCTCCTGTCAGACTACACGGATTTCAAAATGATACTTTATTATTATGCACTTGAGATACAGGCTGTACTACCACAATGTATCCCTGGAACCTGATGGTGAAAGACAACTGGAGGGAAGGATATAGTATTTGAGAAGGTTGTGGGTGTGAGGATGTGAAGTTGAGCACAGCAGCGAAGCCTTATAACAGGCCAGGCTGTGGAAGAGGCTGTGTTCAAGTTTTGACCAGGTTTCACTGAAGTCACATCAAGCACAGCTGCAAATAAACGTTGATCAGAACTCATTCATCTCAGCACCACATCTATTGGACTCAAGTACGAATTTCTGATACAAACTCTCTCACCACTGCTGCTCACTAAATTACTTCTCTAGCTATGTCTTCATTAAAATTTGCTGTAGTGGTACAAAAATCCTTATAGGGGACTTTACTCCTAAGGTGTGTACTTCTTTCTATTGCTAACCCTAATGAAACTGGGTGGTTTCAGAGTGATACCAGTCAGTCACATACTGGAACCCATAAATAAGGTAATTACCAGTAAAGAAATACCAAGTCTAAAATTGTGATTAAGTATTCCATATGCTGTGTCAATAGAGGTTATACATCTTCCCCTAATGGAAGTGTTTAATAAAAGGAAAAAAATAAAGATGTGTATTTCAAACAAAAAATAAGTATGAGAAGGAAACCAAGGCCCAGACAGTGTGAGAATGTGCAAACTGAAGTGTAACAATAAAGACAAAAGGAGCCTGTAAAGTGGCCAGGTACCAGCTGTTCTGTAAACAGAGGAACGGCTCAGGAAACTGAGGAAGCAGTATTTTATTTCACCAGTTCTTTCTGCATCATGGTAAAACATCAGTTCCTAAGCAAAGGAACATTCAGCCTTATTGTAGCAATTGGTGTCAGAGCTAAAGAATGCTTTTAGAAAATTGAAATGAAAGGATCCATCAGTGCAGTAGCGACTTCAGTTCTTCGGTCTCCAAAGACTGTTAGTTTTTGCATTGGAAGAAGATTTATTGAGGGTGACGATATGCAGAGCACTAGTGATGTTTCTTTGGTTTCTGTGAAGTAAGGAGTTGTTCTGCCCAAAACAGTGGCACATACATACAGCTGATGGTCAGGAGATGATTTTTCAGAGAATCACGTAGCAAATGGTTAATAATTAATTACTGGGGCACACAATCACGTTGGGTATGCTCATGCTCTTCATTAGGCTTAGCACTCGGCAGCTGCCCGCGGTGGGAATGAACCCGTTAACTGGTTCAGAGGTGCACTGAGCATTTCCCATGGAAGTGACAGGGTGGCAGCTAAACAGCTACCTCTGGTTTTGAAGATGGGATGGGAAAGTGTGAACAAGGTAAATCCTCTGTGATGCCACCTGGAAGAGACGTGGATATTGCCTTGATAACAAAGCTTCCGCCTTACTGTGTCATGGAGACATCTGATGATAAAAATACTGAACATATGCTTGCAACAGCATGTAGACGTACTAATTACAAGTAGGTGTGACAGCCAGGTGTAACCAGTACCTGAGGAGATTGTGACTAACGTGTTTGTGGGTGGAAAGGAGCCCTTTTTTCCTAGTAGTATGCTGTTTGGTATCCGTTTCTTTTGTTTGCTGGCATTTCCCCTGTACGGCCTTTTATGTTCCCATAAAAAGATGTATCGGATATGGCAGGGAGACTGGCTGTTTGCTGTGCCCGGCTGTTGTAGGCACTGAGCTGAGCATGGTGGAGCTGACTGGAGGGAAGGAGGTTGTATTTCCCCTGATATATAGAGAATATGAGCTTCTGGAAAAAGCTGGAGCCAGCAGAAAGAATTAGGGGGAGCAAGGTCTTTGAAACACAGCTAGAAATCCCTGAGAGAGGGAGAGGACCTGGAGGTAATAGAGGGAAAGTGACATTTCCAGTTGAGTCTGTGGAGTTCGATGCAATCCTGGGAGCCCTAAAAGGTTGATGTGTTGAGAGTGAAGGCTGGATGGATGGATAAGAGCCTGTCCTGTGAGTATGCAAGGGGAGATTGGCTTACAGGTTCTTCTTATTTCTCTCTGGCTGAGAATTTGGAGACTGGAGTTTTGATTGCAAGATCAGCAACCAAATAGGACAAAATGAAGTGTGCGGAGAAGTGAGGAAAATGGAAAACAAGAGGAATAGAAAGTTGTAGTTTTTATTGTTATTCCTGTTTCACCTACAAAAATCTATTTAGCAGAGATGCCAAGCTACATAGGACTTCACTGGTGTTGATATTTGCATAAGGTTCTGAGTATTTTAAATCTAAATTGGAGCCTTCTATCTTGAAATCCTTCAGTGGTGTTTTTGCTCTGCTCTCAGTTTCCATGTTTAAGTTATGAAATTCCTTCTCTACTTCGAACAGAGCGTGTGATGGTGCCTTCATAAAATCTTAACTACTTTAGAGGTTGTTGCAAGTTTCAGTTATGGGAATTATTTTTTTCCTCTCTAGGTAACTATTTTCAGGTTTCCCCAACCATATATTTCTCTCAAATCTTAGATTTCTAATGTGGAAAAGTGCTGCTGAAAGTAACTGCTAAGAAAATTTGTTATTATTATATACTTATTATTATTATATACATATTATCATACATCTTGAAGTGTTAAACTTGACTGCTGGTGCTTGTTACTTTGTCTTGCTGATTTGCTCCTAATTTATTTACTAAACATCTATTGGAGAAAAGCTGGTGCACGTTCTAAAACACTCACTTAACGTTTAGAAATAAAAAGTGTTTGCATCCCCCAAACCTGATGTATTCTGGTTCCTAACTGATGGAAAATGCACTGTGTTATTTTTATGGGGTATTAGATGGGAAAAGTAGCTGTTTTATAAAACTTGCTATATATTTGCTACCAACAGAATGCACTGCATTTGTATCATTTATGAACTCTTGGAGGGATGGTGGACATACCTTGCACTGAAAGGACACCTTACTGTGATCCAATTTTCAGCTTTCACATGGAAGTAAGAATGATCTGCAGGTGCAAATCAGCAAAGAGAAAAAAAAAGAAAAAAAAGTAAAAACTTTTGAAATTTGTATGAAAGGCACAAGGAGAAGGTTAACACAGGAACTGAATGTCTAATATAGAATAATTAGAGGGAAAATTTTATTAGGTAGCAGCCACAAATCAAACAGCAGCTTCAACCAAGTAATTTTTGTCGAGAAGGTACAGCAAGATAAGTCTCATAAATGAGTTTATCCTTTCTGAAGGTCTGATTCTACAGATACTAACTGGGACAAATGCCTCCTGACTTCTAGAAAGTCTGAAGTTATTAGCAGTTCTTATGTGAATTTGGACTCCCTGAGATGCTTAGGTTTGGTGCAATAGTATCCCTGCCTAAATCAATGTGTTCTTGCTTTTTGGGTTTAGTTAGTTGTTTCTAGAGTTGTCATAGATTTGAAAAGAAGGTACAAAATTGGAGGGTAAATTTCTAAGTTACATATCTTATTATGAGCCTGTGAGCTTATTTAGCAATACAACTAAATTTTCAGCATTAGTAGAAATGTTGCTGTATCTTTGTTAATACTATGCAAAAGCTGTAGAAAATGGTAAAGGCTGCCTTTTCTATATGCTATTTCTGCAATCAAGAGAACCATAATCAGGGCATACATCAGGTCTTTGAGGGGGTTTCATTATAGTTAACAAGGGCTTTTCTTTCTCTTTGGCAACTGTTCGTAAGAACATACTAAATATCTGTGTGGTACCCCAGATGCTCCTTTTCTGGGGATGTGATTTTGGTAGTGAAAATGTTGCAGTAGTGAAGGGTGGAGATGGTATGGTATTTTTGAGGCATTAAATGCTAAATTATAGCAAGATATTAAACCTTCAGGTGACAAACTGAAATGTCCTCACTGAGACTGTAGTTCTTGATTTGCACAGTGTGAAATGTTCACTTTGGAAATTCTCAATGAAACCCTTCTCTCCACCCCAAATTAGAATTCTCCTGTTCAAGCATGGTTCTTATATTGGAGTTTAAAATTTCATGAAGGTGTAGAGATTTACTGGCCTGCTACTGAGCATATTATTTGCTCTACTCGCCATCTGCTCGCTGCAGCAGAGAGCGAGTGCTGCGACCCCACTGTCGGCATGAGCCGGCCTCAGCGTTGCAGGTTGCGGCCTGTACAAGCCCTGAGGCGCTCGGAAGGGGCGGCCGGATGCCTGGCGCCCCATCCCCATTCCTCTGCGAGGCCACTGCACCGAGAGGTCTTGGAAGGGAGAAGCAAGTAGACCAGTGCAAAAGGAGCAGAGCAGACCTCCAGAGACCTGCTTCTCTGACATCAACCACTGAATCTCCACAGAAGTTTTTAAGAAGTGGAGGCAGCAGCCGCTGTGAACAGCAGTGCTTTCATGGGCAGTCACGTAGGTGGAGCAAGATACAGAGTAAGCAAGGTTTTGAGGCCTTTTCTTTCCTTGATTTTAATCTTGATCTCCTTGTCAGTTTGGGGACTTTTGAAGACCAGAAGCAGGTCTAGTTTTGTGGACACCTTTATCTCCAAGCTTGT
This sequence comes from Eurypyga helias, assembly GCF_000690775.1. Lineage (NCBI taxonomy): Eukaryota > Metazoa > Chordata > Aves > Eurypygiformes > Eurypygidae > Eurypyga > Eurypyga helias. Next base: position 13,040 of record NW_010243032.1, on the reverse strand, counting down.
TAAATCAATGAGGTGGTGTCCACAAAACTAGACCTGCTTCTTCACAGTCTGACTATGATTTTGGATTTTACCTTTATGCAGAGGCAGAATAGGGTCTGCCGTAGACCCAGAGCGACAACCTGATTTGGCCACGACCCTGCTGCAACCAGGCCAGATCCCAGGAAGGCTGGGCTGGTGGCTGATGCTGGGAGTGGGCAGAGCAGCCCATTTCTCCAGAAACAGCGCTTCTGTTACAATTCCTTCCTGCCCCTCTCTTCCCTTTCTGGGGCAACCCCCAGATCCTTGTCAAAGTAGTATTGGGTCTTACACACGCTGAGCTGGCTCTGGTCAAGGTGTAGTGGGCTTGGATTCGAGAGGAGAGTCAAATACAAAAGTTAGAGAAAGGGTAAGGGTTTTCAATTTAAACCACGTTAAAAAGTTGCATGGCCATCTGCAAACGTAGCTGGTACATGAACACTTTCTGGTCCACTCTGAGTATGTGCCTTCTGCGTGCCTCCGTGCTCACAGAAGATTTACTGTTGCTGGCTAAGGCAAATGGACTTTGGAATTTATTGATTTTAATAGACATAATTGCTACAGATTTGCTGTTTTAATAGTTAAATAGAAGTGAGATCTCATTAGACAGAAAGTTTGCCATAGCCTGAAGAGCCACACTTCATTCAGTAAGTCTGGCTGCCAAAGGATTTGTTTAAACAAGAGTAACATATTGGTAGGAGATAGCTTTGCTTCAGTTTTACATGAAATTATTCATGTAAAAATGGCTGCTGAAACTTAACCCTTTTACCATCCATGAAGGTGGCTGTAGTCAAGTTAGAGAAGTTAGTGTTAGTTGTTTCAGTTTTGTGTTTGGTTTTGGTGTTTTTGTGTTTGTGGTTTTTTTTTCTTTTAATTGATCTGGGCAAACAAGCTTTTTTGTGAATGTTTAACTAAGTCATAGATTTGTCTGTTCTCATATTCTGACTATGGCACTTCTGTGCTCATTGTGATAAAACCCAAAAGGAAGTAACAGTCTGCTAGGAAGATAATTTGAGAAATGAATCAGAGTGACTCAAAAAGCAAGTAGGTGTTAGGGTGACAGCTAGTTTCAGTTCATATAAATACTTATTTTCATAACAAGAGAAAGGAGAAAATCAAAAAGTTTTCAAAGAAATTAAAAACAAACATTCTTTCCGTTGAGCTGTCTTGCAAAGGAGAGGAAAGGAAATAGAGTGGATTTTTTTTGCAAAGCAAGCTACATTACAATGAAATTCTTGTTTTCAGCAGTATTAGTGTTGTAGGGTTTTTGCAATTCCCCATATAATGTGTTGAAAGCTAGTAGCATATTCTGCAGAGTGGCAGTACGTAGTACTTAAGAGTATGCTATGTCAGTAAACAATTACATTTTTGCCTTTTTCACTTGAGATTGTTTCCAGTATTTTCTCTAACTTGGTTTTTTTTTTTCTCTCTTTTCCTCACAAGGCACCAAATTTTGGTTTTGAACTGTGTGTATTTTCTGTTAAAATGTGATGTTTTCCTTGTGTCTTACCAACTCCAAATTTAGCATGATTTGTGCATGGGAAGTTTCAGTATGGTAATGGTGTTATTGCATTTTAACTGATGTGGTTTTATGAAAAGGTCTGTGTCTTACTAATAATTTCTTAAGGAAATATATACTAGCAGTTAAATAAAAGCAGTGCTTGTAAAATGTTGCTATATATGTAAGTTAAAATAACCATAGATTCATAGACTGGTTTGGGTTGGAATGGACCCTAAAGACCATCTAGTTCCAACCCCCCTGCCATGGGCAGGGACACCTTCCACTAGACCAGGTTGCTCAAAGCCTCATCCAGCCTGGCCTTGAACACTTCCAGGGAATGGGTCAGTAAGTAAGTGGGTGATCCCACTTACCTATATTTGTAACAAAGTTATAAGATAATACTTGTTATTGTAAAAATATATGCTTCAGAACCATAAGAAATACAAAAAATAAGGAAAGATTTGATACAAATGTAAATTTTTCAAGTGTTGTAACCTTGACAAGTACTAGGTCAGATAAAATTGCTGTAATTGTATTTAAAGCTCACTGTATTTAATTTTTTGAGACTTTGAGATAAAATGTTTAATGTCCCTTTTGTGGACGAATATTAAATATTTATTTTCTGAAAATGCAAATGTGCATTTTGATGAGAAATAATTAGGAAATCTATTATTTAAATCAACCTGTCTCTTGACTATGCGGTTTTGCCTACAGTTTAGCTTATGAATTTGATCCAGGTAATAGTCCTGGACCCAGACCCACTCCTGTTGGTGAAAGTGTTCTTCTTGTCATGGGACAGAGGGAGGTGGGAGCCAACATGAGCTCACGTGCCACTTCAAACAGCCCAAATTTCCTCCTGTGCAGTGCCAGCATTTAATCTGTATTTGTTTCCAGGCCAATGATCCTGTGGGTATTGGTCCTGTGGCCCTTCCAGTGATAATCCATTTGCCCTTAACTGGACTTGGGTTCAAAAATATTGCATGTTTAATAAGGATTATAAAGCGAACTGGATCTCCAGAACATGGGGCTGTAACAGAAAGATAATGAGCTACAAGAGAGAGTAATAAGATTTTTTGAGTCGCAAAAGCATTGTCAGTTTAAATCTATCGGTTAAGCCGCTCAAAACTGGTAATGCATTAATCTTGAGCTGTGGTGTGTGAGCGCAGCCGCTGCCGGTGTGCATGAAGACATCTACGTGATCACCTTCTGCTTTAGCTCTTTGTCAGACTGAGTTAGCAGTAGCCGTCCCCTAAGTCTCACTCAAGGTGAAATATGCAGAAGATGGGTTAACGAAGCATACACAGAGACTCTCGGTAGCAGGTGTCTGGTTTTGCCTACTTCAGGGATACCGGGACTACAAATTTGGGATGGCTGTGGCTGGCTGTTTCTTCTGCCACAGAGCCATCCGTTTCCATCTGGACTCCGCAGCCTGCCTTGACCCTCCTTCTGCTGGTGGGTCTGAGTGACTTCCACCCCTGTAAGGACTGCAAAAGCCTCACTCAGTGGTGGTTGTGAATCTTAGCCTGACTATTCCGACGCTGCTTCTGCACTTTTTCCATTTCAGGTTAGTGCAGCTAAAGCCGCACGCGAAAAGCTCTGCCACGCTCTGTTTAACTGGTGTAAAGGTCTTCAAGTCCAGAGGTGGAATGTCATTTAGAAATTGGTTTGATGGTTATTTACTTCAATGGTTTTGAAAATGACAATGTTGTTTGTTTGTTTGTTTTTTCTCATTCTTTTTGAACCCCTGTTTTATATGTGTGTGTTCTTCTTTTTTTTTTTTTTTACCTCTGCCTAGACCTGGTTAACCATTTCTGTGAACAGGTCCTCAATTTTTTACTTTGTCCCTACTTTCCTGTCGTAGCCCCATCTTCCCCTGGTGTCGACTCCGTACCCTTACAGCGCACAGGCAGTCAACACGGCACACAGAACGCAACAGCGACCTTCCAGAGGGCCAGCTATGCGGCCGGCCCAGCCTCCAATTACGCAGACCCCTACCGACAGCTGCAGTATTGTCCTTCTGTTGAATCACCATACAGCAAATCTGGGCCAGCCATCCCACCCGAAGGGACCTTGGCTAGGTCACCTTCCATTGATAGCATTCAGAAAGATCCCAGGTGGGTGAAACCTTCCTTGTCTATTATTTCTTGCTCTTGCAGAGGTTTGGAATTGTGGTTTGCTTTGTTTCTGCTGTTAAATATCAAAAGAAAAAAAAAACAACCTGTTGATGAGATTTTGTTTGCACAACAGCTTCTTCCTAATGCTTTACCTTGGAAGGCTCTCATGAGCTCTTCTGTGAAATGAAAGTATAGGTGTGGTCAGTAATGTATGTGTTTAGCCTGTTTTTGGAAGTGTCACCCCTTAAAAGCTTATGAAAAGTAATTTTCCCTGAAAATGGGAGGAGTGGTTATGACGGTTTTGACTCTAACGGTTGTGGGTTGAATTTTCATGCTGTTCCTTGGGCAGAAGTCGTTACAGTTCTCGGTTTGTCTGCAGTTAACATTCATAAAAGCTGCAGAAAAGGATATTCTGGTATTGGGCCATGAGAGTGAGCAGTGTGGAAGCATCACGTAATCTGGTTTATGCTTCACCCCATGTGTCGTGCAGGCTTCCAGTGCCAGTACGTGGTAACAGAATGTACCTATTACAGCGTTGCGGTAAATGGCTGTTACTCTGCACGCTTTTTAAATGTAGAGCACAACTTTGAATGTTGCTGTGAGGCATGACCTAGGGAAGGTGCAGGGAGGAAACTTTATAGCCTTACGTACCCCAAGCAGGCAGGTGGGTTAGAGAGGGGGTTTTCTGATTTACCTGATACCAGCGATGGAAATGCTAACTGTAATCCTCAGTGCATTTGTTGATTTTGTTCAGTTTTCTGATGGAAAACAAAGCAAGTCTCTTTGGTAACTTAAGATTAAACTTGTTCAAAGTATTAATTTATAGAAGTTTTTTCTACAGCAGATGGTATGAATTATATTTTTTCCCTATGTGTAATTTAATTATAGGAGAGCCCAAAAATTTGCCCCCAACAAATATGCTGGAGATGTTGAAGCAACAGTCTGAAAAAACTTCTTTCCCTTCATTAAAACCCAGATATTCACACCCTGATCTCTCTACTTGTTTAGCATTATAGCAATTGCTAACCAAAGGGAAGCAGTCTTTTTCCGAAACCTTGGTATTTTAATATATTTGTATTACAGAATATAAAAACCCATGGAAGAAAAAGAGCTTTGCTTTGTAATTGTCTCGTGTTCAAACTTAAAGAAAATTGCATTAGGAGAACACTAAACCAGAGGAGAAATGACTGTGTCAAACGTTCTTAGGAGCAGCATGATGATATTGAAGGCACTATTCCCTATAGACAGGAAAGACATATTTACAGTATCTCTGTAGGTTCTAGACAGAATATCTTTTTAAGAAAAATTATCTGTGTTTGGTTGCTCTGCTGTCACTTCACAGCTGTAGTGTGTAGGATATGTGATTGTAAAGGATTTCATCTTGCACATTTTTTATTTGCCCTCTTTCTGGTTCTTTCTCATTTTGTGATAACCGTTTGTGCATTCATGAATGTTGATTCTTGTAGGTAAAGTAGGAGCGATGAGGCATCCAGGTATAGATCAAACTTCATAAACTCTTCAGAGGGCGTCATTAAATATTAATTTAATGTTAATTACTAATATTTAATTACTGTTAGAGGGATTGGAATTTAGGAACTTTTTTACTTTTTTTTTTTATTGTTAGAGGGATTGGAATTTTGCACAAAATAACTTTTGTGAAAGAGGTTTGCGTTACTCTCCATCTCATTCATTTGATCCATGGATGCTGCGTGGTATCTCTCACTTAGTGTTGCTGCTCTTCCCTGTTGGTTCGGCAGTTACCCGATGATGTCATGCCGTAGTCCCCTTAAGCTGTTTCCCACCTCGGCATGCTGCCCTGTGAAACGATCTGTGGCCTACAGCAGTCGCTGATCATTCAGCTGTTGGAAAGACACTGAAGAATTGGAAGGCTTTTGGAGCAAAGCAACAAAAGCAATCCAGCAACATGTAACATGTTTGTTTGTATGGATAGGTTTCAAAAATTTGGATAAATGACAGGTGTGGAAAGGAGAGAACAGCACACTTTCCAGATGCTTGAAAAGAATATTATGGAAGGACAGAAATTATTTGGAGTATCATGTGAAACGTATCCTTAGAAGTCCTGGCTTTAATTAGGAAAAGGCAAGCATGGCCCAAACACGAGCAAGACTTTCGGTGGCTCTATTCCATTGCATTGTATTCCTCGGAGGGTTATCATTTCTGCCTTACACAGCAAGAAAACCACGTTGGTCAGCAGATGGACTTAGCAGTGGACGAAGTGTTGAGTTTCCTTACAGACCTATTGCTGGTTTAGCTGGTGGGGGGGGGTTTGTGACTGACAGGACTGGTGGAGAAGAATGGCAGGCATCATTGTCAGAGACTGAGCCTACCTGTCCAAAGGAAGGTTCGCTGGCAGAGGAAAACGTGCAAGACAAAAGCGTACTAATTGCAGGCTTTTGATGAGTATTTGCTGTGTGTCAGTCAGCTCAAGATGAGAAACAGATACCCAGAAGAGAATGTACTCATCTTAATAAGCAATTAGAGTTCCTAAAAATGAACAATATTTTCTGTAGTCTTCAGTTCAGGCGGAATTTCCGTCCAAAGCCCCAGAAAAATGTTTGGCAGGCACTGATGTAGTTGACAATTTTTTCCATTGTTTTCACTGTGTAGTTTGGATTACTAGCTGGATTACTCCAGTTTTACATATGTGTTCTGGGTGGACGTTTGACAATGAAATTTTAGCTCAACATCTGTTCTACATCATCCAGCTGTCATAAAATGCAGTTTAATGCTTATTAACTTTAAGTTCAGGATAAAACATTTTTTTTTTAAAATATCAAAATATTTATTATCAAGTTTGTGGTAGGAGATACTTTTTAATTTATGCAGGTAGACTGTTAGCTGATACGAGCGCCTATAATGGGTAGTAAAATCTATATACATCTGTATCAGTGGAGAGTCTGAGTCTTTGTTACTCAAAAAGCCAATAAGCTCGCTTATCACCTAGCAGAAATAGAACTGGAAAATGGAAAAGCTGAATATCAAAAATAATTTACAGATTGATTCTTCAGATCCTTCTTTTGTGTTTACTTCATGCCAAAAAAAGAAAGATAAATATGCAATAGGGCTGTGAAATAAATTGTTTCATACCCTAATCTCGTACATGAAAAAGTGGTAGAAGGAGGGAGGGAAAGAATACGGTATTTATTTTATAATTATTGTCTTTCTTTTGGTTGCTACTGAGCTAGGAATGAGAGCAGTCATGAGCATTTTAATTTATCCGAAATAAATGTTCATGTGATATTTACCAGCCTACTTGTGTTTAAGAAAGATTTGATCTGTTTCTTGGCACCAACAAATTATATAAGGTTTGTCTGTTCCTAGACTTCAGGGGAACTGGGGAGCCCTAGCAGCAGAAATGCTGGTATCCAATTGTCAGTCTCTGTGCCTTCCAATTTCTACTCCAAAGTACGAACATGACAAATGTGTTTCAAATACTTATTTTTTGAGGTTTTAACCTACTAAGAAACCATGTACATGCATTGCTAGTGATAAATCACACTTGCTGAATAGCAGATGTAAAATACATAATTTTCACATCCTCTAGTTAAATACACACTAGTGAAGTTTTGCAGTACCCGTGGGTTTTGCTTGTTTCTGGACTCACTGTGTCTGGTTTGATGGGTTGAGTCAACCTGTCTCCTTCATTGTTTTTTAACTTCTCTTCTTACCTGTTTTTATCTACACGCCGGCATACACACATGATCTTCTGCAAAGAAGCTGGCAAGAATCTGAGATAACAGTAGGAATTATGTGGAATACACTCCAAAAGGCTACCAAAATAAATTACAGAATTCAAATGTCCATTTTCGTAGTGTATTGAATTATATTGACCTACACTGATAATTTTCCTTTATGGCATCCTCTTTCCCAAGATTTCAGACCTTTTAAACTATTATTTCACTATAATAGTTTAAAGAAACTATTTAAAGAACTATGTATTCAAAAGAAATGGGTATTTGGTGGGTGAAGCTGTAAAGGGTTAATTCTGCATCATACAGCAGATCACAGTAGTTCTTGGGCTCGTTAAAAAAAAAATAAAAAAGGAAAGAAAACCCCAAGAGCTACCAGCAGTAGAATCATATTGCAACTTTACAAGAAAACAAATTTTTTATAACCAGCTATCTTGTAGTGGTTCTCACCTGTAGAACTGTCTGGCTGTAGGTCAGCGCAGAGGCAGAGTTTTCCAGGTATTGCATGGTTTATCTGTAACACCCTGAGGCGTTTCTGCTCTGTTCTGTGCTTTCAGAATCAACTTGCTATTTCATTACCTCTGCTGGCCTTAATTTCCTCTTTAAGGAGAAGATGACAGTGCTGCCTGTCTGTCTTCTAAACTTCTAAATTGGCTGTCTTTCCACTTATGGAAGGAGATTAATTAGATCAGAACATGCTGTGTGAACTGGAAGTTTAAAAACAACAACTTTTTTTTTTTCCTTTCTTTAAATATGCCCCATTTGCAAAATATAGGCTACACCGTTTTCTTTTCCTGTGGGACAAGTGGTAGAAGTGAGATAAACTCTAGTATAAATTTCTGTGCTCCCTGTTAACAGACAAATGTTTCTGCAGGTGTATTCGCCGTGTATTTACTCTCACTTGGCTCCAAGGATTGTCTCGGTGTTAGTGGTGTTAGTCCACTGTAGATCGGAATAGCAGCCAGGGAAGAAAATAACAGTGTAAAACTGCACGTGTGGAGTTCGGACCTCTCGGTGGGAATGTGTCCGGTAGCTGCTTTGGGAAGGGTTGTCACCTTCAGAAGACTTGTGGTGGGGCCAGCGGCCTTGCAGTGACTGCAGTACAGCCGTGGCAACGCTGTGCAGCACTGCTGTGGGTGATCCTGAGGCGTGGGCTTGGCTTTTCAGAAACCAGAGAGGTGTTGGTGGGTCTCTGCGTAGCTCTCTAACCCGAGAGGTAATCAATTGAAGTTCATTTTCCTGGTCTGGCTGAGATGGAACAGGGCTTGCAGATGTACCTCCCCACTCTTGTATGACACAGTGTGTATGGGCAGCTCTCCTTTTCATTCAGCAAGTGTTCAGAGGTCCCTCATACCCTTACCTGAAATTAAGGGTAAAGTAAAGGGAGACGTGATTCTCCAAAGGTCGTGGTGGTGGGAAAGCCATGGGAAACATACTTCTAGTGGATCTGAGCATGTAAATGTTTGGCAATGTAGACTTACCTCCAGAAGTAAATGGTTCCACTTCCTAGGCCCTACTAACACCCTGCCAAGAATGTTTTTGTGTCAAATTTACATAGCCCAGGCCCCTTGAATTGGTAGAACCAAGCGGCTGGTGTTGAGAGTGCTTATTTGGTAGCTCGTGTTTAAGTGTATCTTTCATTCAGCAAGGAAATACCCTGTTTATTTTCCCTATGTACAAACTGTAGTGTCTCAAAGACTTTAATGTATACTCCTCTGAATATGAAAAACTGACCCTGAAGGAAAATAATAATGAAGCGTCGAAACGGCACAAAAATACACCCAAATCAAGAATGGCAAGTCTAGAGCAAATTGCAATTCCTCACACAGATCCTTTCTGCATAGAAGGCATGAATAGTGCACAAAATAATTTTGAGAAAACATACCAGGTATGATAAAATAAACAGCTGTCTGTTTCCCCTTCCTGCTGTGGGTAACTGAGGATGAATCCTGCTTCTTCAAAATAGATGAGGTGGGAATCCAAAGAATAACCTACAGGCTGTTAATTTGGAATTTCAGGAGACTTACCTAGCTGGAAACCTTTGCTGGAAAAGACCTTGCTAGAGAATGTTTAATTCCAGCTTAACCATGGTAAAATAAATGAGGAGCTAACTGGTCCATGCAAGTGTCAGCTTGTGGGGAAGCAGAGGAGTGATACCCAGAACTTGGAAAACTTACTTCTGTGTGTATTTGAGCACATTGTCGTATATGCCAACAGTGTCTGTCTTTCCACTGTTTACGTCGAGGTGTTTTATAAATGGCTGGCACTGGACGTAGTTGGAATCATTTCACAGTGCAGCTAATGCCATTCAAGTATGCACAAAAGCATCCACCGGTATTTGCTGGTTTTTTTCTCTCTAGAATTTGCCCCATGTGGTTTAGCAACCTCCTTTCTCTAGGAGAAATGCTGGGGGGGGGGTGTGGGTGTGAAGAAACAAAACCCACCTGAAGTGTACTCTGCAGGAATAAAGTGCCTGTGCTTTTACCTCATGAAGCACTTGTACCCACATTCTCTCCTCTGTGACTAGTACATTTTATTGACAGTGCAGGAGGCCACTCTGTTTTGTTGCCAGCCTGTCTTTTAAGAAATCTGATCCTATCATTAACAAACCTGCCCTGCTGTAATCACAGAACATCACAATTTCAGTACATCATGGTAACACAGACGGTGCGGGTCCTTGTAGTTTGGATAATGAGTCTGTCCACAAGTGCTTACAGTTCCTACACCATCAGCAGAGTAGAACACGTTATATGTAGCCATTTTATTTGGTAGTTTGTTTATGCAGTATACAGGGTATAATTTTGAGAGAGATGATGCCTCGACTCTTGTTTTGAGCTCAAAGTTTAGCTCTTACAATCCTCTCCATCCACCAGAAGGCAATTCCTTTCCTTTACGCTGGAAGGAGAGAAGTGAAAGGGCACGTAAGTACTTGTCAGTGAGACGGGGTGTTCAGGAGGACAGTGGCAGGAGCTCCACGTGGTGTTGATAAGTGCACATCTCATAACTGGGGGAAGACAAGACCAATGTCTCCTTTCTGGACAATTTTATTATTCCCTTCACCAATAATGCTGGTCTGCCACTTGAAGAACAGCACCAAAGCCCTTTTCCTCTGTATCATTTTTAATCTTCTGCGTATTTTAATGACTTCATTCGTCCGGGAAGAAGCAGGTAGACTGTTTACCTCATCCTATCCGTAGCTCATTCCTGGTTCCTGAAAGGCATAACGGAGCTTCTAATGGTGAATATACATCTCAGTACAGTTTCTGCTAGTGTTTGCCACACATTTTGCTCAGTATCTTGTGCCTCACTCGCAAACTTTGACAGATGCATAATCTGTGTGGTGCCTTTCTGTGATGACAGACTGTAAGAGCCAGAAAATGTTGCAAGTGTATTTTCCAACCAGACATTAAAAACATCGGGAAGAACCATACTTTCAGGCTTTACTGGGCTCATGTAAACTGTTACAATCTCCTGGCAAGATAAACCACGTAAGAAGCTTCTCAGTAGTAGCTCTTGGACGTCTCATCATCCAGATGGATAATAATGATCTTACTCTTTACAGGGATGTTGAGAGTAAGTTAAATTTGTAAGGTGCTTTGAAGTTCAAAGGACAATCTTGCTCTTACTTCCAGGGGAAGCATGAAGGGAGGGAGAAGAGGGAAATATGTTAGGTGGAGAAGATGAACAGGGGAACTTTTGAAGAAGCTTGCTAAAATCAGGACACATGGTCTCAAATTTTCTCATTAAAAAAAGCAACTGAAAATCATCCTCAACACTGAGACCTAAATTGCTATGCCGAGGTGGTTCGTTGCTGAAGCTTGACCGCAGTGTCCTGTTGCACCACTACTTTATAAACCAAAAGCCAGGTAATTTGTGGCCATTGTACAAAATGTGTCACTGAGAGTGCAGGAGATTTCTGTAAGAGAATAACACCAAGAGTTTGCTGGAATAAATCAAGAGCCCAGTTTTAAGAACCCTAGCTCTCAGTGGATTAAACATGTTAGATGGGACTAGACAGACCTCTGCCAACTCATTCAAGACCAGAGCCTGATGTGAAGTCCAGCCACTAGCCTGCCTTTCCCTGGTCCGTCGCCATTCCTCTGGTCATCTCTACCACCTTCATTTAGATCTTTTATTTCTCACCCTGCTCCACTGCCCCACTCCAGGAGCTCAAGGAACAAGTGAGGTTCAGAGATACATCCTAGTTCTTAGCATTAAGCAAGCGGTTTCCTAGGAAGCAAAAGCCACCACTGATCCCATAGAAATCCTACAGCCATTGTTACCAGGGAAACTCCTAGTCTCTAGACTTACTGTGAAATACTTGTTCTTTTTGCTTCTTGTTTTTTCGGTTGGTTGGGTTTTTTTAAGCCACTGCAGTGACAGTGGGATCAGTAGCAGTTTAGCTTGCCACCCACCTCTAATAATTTGATAGTCACATTTATCCTTTACCATGCAGTGAGATGGAGGGCTCTGGACAACTGGAGACCTGGAAAGAAATGAAAGGGTTTTCTTAGCCTGAAGGAGAACAGAGTGAAGTCTTCAGGTTTCCTGAATATACCAAAGGTGAAAATACAGAGGAGGAAGACACATGTGGCGAAAGGAATAGCTTTGGAAACTCTGTGCCAAGGTGAAACAAGTGATTTACTTCAGGAAATAAGAAAAAGCTACACAACTTTAAAGAATAAAGTATTTGAATTTAGTTTGGTACTCCTTAAAAATCATTCAAAGTTAGCTTCATAATCCTTTTGTTCCATATCAGGACATGATGTATTTGGTTCATATACTACATTTCAACTAGGAGGGCTGTTTTTTGTCTTTGTGCGGTTGGGTGCTATGTTTTTTCTTCCACCTACATGAATTTGAGCATCTCGATCACAAAAACTTAGTTTGAAAGTTTGGCCCTGATAGCTGATGAGGCTAAAGAAAAGTGCTGGTGTGTGTGTGTGTTGGTGGAAGTGGGAGGAATAAATACTGACAAACAGGTGCAACACAGTTTTTCAGCAAATGCAACTCCTTTACTTTCCTGTTAGTCAGGATTGTGTCACGTTTGTGTGTTACCCTTTCTCAGAAGCTGTGCTGATCACTCAGACTCACTTGTTCTGGCTCTTGGCACTAGTATGAAAAGTGGTCCCTATTCCTGACTCCCTCTGAGTTCTGGAAAGCTTCAGAAACTTTTTTATGTAATTTTTTGTTAACTTTTTTATGTAATGCTTTTTATGTAATTTCATTGTCCTTAAAATATTCAGTCTCTATAACTTCTCCCAAAATACTGCAAACTAATGCAGTGTTTGCAGTTCCATAGTCCTCCTTAAAGAAACACCACTCTGATTTCTCCCTCTGATTTCTTTATGCCTCCAAAAATCAGCAAGGTTATTTCCACAACAGTTTTGCAGCATGGGGTTCTCCTGTTCTTGGTTTGTAGATGTTTGAAGTGCAGAATATTGTGTGACCTTCACATATCAAACAGTTTCTGGCAAAGAGCTGACCTTAGATCACCTGTGTCAGAACAATTAAAAAAAAATCCATTTTATTTCTTAACACATCTCAAAATAGAAGCAGGAAGGGGTTCCAGGGTGGATTCCTCTGGCCTGAGGTGGTGTGTGAGATCATAGGTACAATGTCCATGACCTGGGATTTTCCCGCTAGCACTGATTTGGGTGAAAAATGACCACATTACTTTCACAGATTCACAGAGTGGAA
>NW_010243031.1:38623-65056 GCF_000690775.1 Eurypyga helias | reverse complement strand
CGTTCTGCTGTCACGCGGGGGAAGGATGGATTTGGAGAACGGCACGAAGCCCAGGGAGGAGCAGAGGTGAAATCCTACGGGCTATGCCGAAATAAACTGGCGGGTTTTTTGGGCTCGGAAGGAGCAGTTTCACAGGTTGCCCTGGGGCTCCGACAGAAGGGGAGAGCAGCCCAGTAGCGAGAAACCCTGCTTCTGCCCCAACTAGCCACCTCACTTTCTCCTTCAGACTGGCAATCAGTGCTTCTCATTTGACACTGAGGGTGACGACAACAAGAATGTTGCTTTTCTGCAGGGAAACGGATGCGGGCTGATTTTCTCTCCTAGAGCAGCACAGCGCAGGCAGTACTTCTCCTCACAGCTTTGCAGCCACCGTGAGGGGCGATCACCCCCCCCGGGAGCACCCCTGCAGGCTTGAACCCTCGGGCACTGCCAGTTCCGCCTCTGCCCTTTATCAGGGCTCCTCTCATCAGCTCCCAACCCACCGAGGCTGCTGGTACCTGCTTAAAGGCAATGCTTCCTAAAAGCACAGAGAAGCAGAGTTGCTCTTCCCAAAGGTGTGACTGTCTTCTCTCAACCATCTCTTTCTCAGCGCTGTGACCTTTTAGCAGCACAAAGAACAGAAACGTGCGTGCTTGGCACTGCCAGAATCGTCCCCCTTTACCACAATGGGCTATGAAAGCAAAGTTAGAGCTCAGAAAGGTGTTACCTAGCTAAGAAATAAACCAAGAGGGGAGGGAGAACATGCTGTCTTACCTGGGAAGAGAGGTGTACTTGGTGTGGGAGGGAAATAAAAGGCCCCCTGGCATTACTCTTCCATGTCACTGTAGGGTCAGGCAACAGGCTGCTGCGGAGTGCAAGGGCTGCGGGATGCCTAGATCTTCCCCTGCCTCAAGGACTACCTCATACCTAAAAGGTTCAGGCATGCCAACCTTCCCTAAACAGACTCTTTCCAACTATCTAGTAAATTTTCATACACACAAGCAAGATGCAATGAAGTTACTTAATCAAAGATGTGCTTTCCTATCGTCACACACATGATGTGATGCAAGGCTTGTAAGTTCTTGTACTTCTGCAAGTATGTTGTGCATTCCTAAGGAGTTTATTAGTGTAGGAAGCAAAACAGTAGCAACAGAAACACTGGGAGAGCTCACTGACTGAGAAACTCTTGGCCATAAATATTCCCTTGGTATCTTCCTTCTTTTTTTTTTTTTAATATCAAGCAAAGAAACATTTTTACCACATGACTCAGGTTACAAGAGAACTCTCTCCACACTCATATGCAGGCTGAGAGATGTTCATAAAAGCTGTGCCAGATCCTGCAGGTAGATCTTTGGAGTTACACACTTCCTGCATACAGAAGAGACCTCACCAGAGAAACCACTTCCACAATACTCCCTGCTTCACACATCTTCCCGTAGGCCCTCTTGATTTACTGATCAGGTCAAGCCACTAACTAAACAGTATGGGAAATTGCTGTCATCACAGAACCTTGCAGTAAACCTACCTCAGGATGGAAAACACTTGATGAAGGCATTGACCAGTGCCTAGGCACTTGGGCTCCTACAGTCAAGTAATTACAAGCAAATAGCAACTTTCAGGAAATACAATAGCAAAACACATCTGTGAGGTCTTACAGTTATGAAGACAACACCTAACACCACCTTTGTTTCAGTAAGAGAAATATTTCTTTAGCAGAAATTATTTCCTAACAACAGCAACTACTTTAATGACAGCTATTAGTTAAGAATGTATGGAAGAGTGGGAAAATGAGTAATTAATTTTGTAACATCTGTGTAGCCTAGCATGTTCCAAGACTAAATTCAGACTCATTGGAGTTAAAAAGTGAATTTAGTGCTAGTCAGTGTCTCAAAGCTGCTTTTACCAATTTTATTTAAATATCGATTGTGTAAGACTTCATTTTAAGTTCAAATTTGAAGTGTCAGCAGTTTGTCTAACAGGAGTGTTAGGCCCATAATTTTGGGAACACATTTTAATTGTCCTAACTCTCAGCCTTTAGGTAAGAAGGAGTAAAAGGACAGATGCCCCCCACATCACTGCACTTTGAAATGCCCTTTTTTTTTTTCAGGAATATGTTGACATGTGTGTGCAGTGTCTGCACGTTGCTTTTCTGCACCTGAAACATGGCAACTGCTGCATCAGCTCAGGCTGATTTCTCTGTCTCATCTTGTTTCAGTTGCTTGCCAGGGGCAGCTGATTCAGAGGAAACTTCAAGAAATACCCAAAAAGCTATTTTTAGATTCAATACCTGCCCTAGTGGTAGCATTACTTCCTAACCATGCGCTAGCTCTTGGTCTCTGCTTTGATGCACTTCTGCTTCCCTGGGTGTTGAACTTGGCCAACCTTGCTCACACCTGCCACACAACTCTACCGGGAGAGACACTTCCAAGCTGGCAAGCCAAATTAAAGGGGTAGCTTTATGACAGAGATGTGGTTTTGCTACCAGAAGTCACACCTCTGGAAATCTTTCTTGTCTACCTTTCCCCTAACAGAAGTATCGTGCACATGACACACAATTTGTGCTTGGCCAGGCTACTCACTGCATGGCAGAGACCTAGGAGTCACTAGCACTACAGAGCACTCAGTCTAGAGGGATTACATGGCTATCCCACTCCTCAGAGAGACCTGTTTAAAGCTGAATAAGCAGCAAGCCCTTCTGAAACCTCACCTTCTCCACCTGAAATTCATTTGACACACTGCAGGCTCTTAAGTAATAATAATTCCATAAGAATGGCCTTACCTGCAATTTGTATAGTGAGGTCACTTCTTGTAGAGAAAAGTAATTACAGCGTCAAGCTTGCAGAACAAAGTTGTAAGAATCTGGAGTTAAAGCTGCAGCAGTGTTTTTCGCTCCTAAAAAGGAAAGAAAGGAAATCCAGGACTGCTGGCAGAACAGCAGAGAGCCACCAGGTTCAGTGTCCCTTATCCCCCGTATGTATGCACAGAGATCCAGGTCACAGACACTGTCTGTGTTTCCTGTGACTGACAACTGAGGGACGGTACTGCAAAGCCTATGAACACTGCTCAAGCCACCTGTAAAAGGAATGGTTAAGAGGATGGATACTGCCCAACTTCTGGATGTTATGCTTACAACTTCTGCAACCTTCCAAAAGTTAATGCTGAGCTGTTCTGAGAACAGGTCATAATTTTACCATATTTCTAAGAAACACAACCCAAAATTTAAGTAGGCAAATATACAAAACCCAGCACTTATGACTGTTTTTCAGGCCTTAATTTTCAGGTGAGCTGCATGATTCTGATAGGCAGGTGGATGATGGCATGAATTTTAAGGGGGATATTGATAAAACAGTGCTTCACACGGCACAGCAAGGGAATTAAGCCTTTTCAAGCCCTTGTATTCCCCAGTTACCTGATCCTTTCCACTTCTCATGACATCAAATTTCTTCCTCCCGTATTCGCTACAAGAATGGAAACGAAGAATCCCAGAGCAGCTGTGGATGCCCCATCCCTGGAAGTGTTCAAGGCCAGGCTGGATGAGGCTTTGAGCAACCTGGTCTAGTGGAAGGTGTCCCTGCCCGTGGCAGGGGGGTTGGAACTAGATGGTCTTTAAGGTCCCTTCCAACCCAAACAAGTCCATGATGCTATGAAACCCAAGTTCCTTCATCCTGCTAGCTTTCAGCCCTTCAGGCAGCAGCAGCTGCTGACGTATGCTTTGGTGTCATACCCACAGTGCTGCCCACAGCAATTAATCCTGTGCTAATGCAAGCCAGGGCGATGGACAGCTGGGGGTGGCCCTTCCTGAAGGTTCATACCGGGTTGCCCACTGCCAAATACAGGGCACCTGACTTCAGACTTGCAGGTGCTGCCCTGGCTGCACAGCTATCTTCTGGGATCCTGTCAATCTACACCGATGGGAGACTGAAGTGCCTACCCTTTTCCCTCCTTGTTCAGATAAGCAGACAATTTCCTTGGAGTCCCTGTTCTCTGATGCACAAACAGGATTTCTAGACAAGAAATGCTTTAAAAAGAAAAAATTAGAAGAAAGAGCTAAAGAGAGACATAATGCCATGCATACCTTCTAGCTCTGCCTGAAGGAACTGGGGCTACGTCCCGTCCCCAAGCACCTGGGAGACAGGAGCCCTGGTGTCACAAAGGGTGTCACAAAGGCATTGTCAGGGCAGCACCAAGCAGCATGGGGTGCCCATGGGGCCAGCAACCTAGGGACAGGTTGGCAGGGCTGGTCTAATCCACAAACCCAGCTGAAGTTGGTGGAACATCAGGACAAAGGCATGTCACTAAGGCAATAATACAGCACAGACCTGTATGACAGAACCTCCCAACCCCCTACCCAGAAGCTCATAAAAAGCCATTTAAGGAAGCCAGGACCAGACATGCAGCTTCTTTTTCCAAAGACTGCAGTCTCAGAGGGATTACATGAAAAAAGAAAGGCGGCAAGAAATTATGTGACTTACACATTTTGTGCGGGTCCGCATGCTGTCAGAAATGCAAGGAGGATGTGTTTACCAACCTAGACAGGCTAACTACTGGAATGTGTCCTTTGCAACAATAATTTAATAGGTAAGTTCTTTGTTAAAGGGGTAAGAAAAATAAAACAACACTGGAAGTCTGTAGGTAGCAAAACACCACAGCAACACAACTTCAAGCAGGTCTATGATTCACAGGTTCTTTACATTTCCTTCAAGTACAGCTAATTCTTGAAAGACTTAATATGAGAAGAGCCTTCTGCACACCTTCCTGAGCAGCCCCATCAGATTGTAAATGAACTCTTAACATCTCAGTCAAATACACACAATTAAACTAAAAAAATTTAACACATCTCCAGTAAGGTACAAATCATGAATTCAAAGAATTCCTAATTTGCTGAACAAAGATTATTTTCTCACCTCTACACCAAAAAATACTGACCACATGATTTTTTATGAGAGCCAATTCATGCAGCTCAGTTTCTCTAATTACCTGCTAGCTGAACAATTTTTTTTTTTTTTTAAATTTTAGATTCAATTGCTGTGCTGCAACTCTACATCAAAAAAATCTTCCGTGGAAAGAAGGAATCCTCTGTCAAATTCCTATTTAGGACAGCTTTCAATCACAACAGTAATTAAAGCCTGACCTCCCGCAGTAACACAGCTTTGCTGGAAGAGGTTTCGGCTGTTAGGTGATTAACTGGTCTCCAGAGGAAGCATTGTCCTAATGTTCTAGAACCCAACAGGAGCAGAATGCTTCTATGTCATAAAAATGATCCCGTTTAAACAAATTAGCCTGGATATTCTATGTCTTCCTCTCCATGATCTGTACACACAAGTAGTAAGCTGTCAGGCTTCCAACCTTTTCGATGGAAGATGAGTGTAAGATGTCTGGCTCACACAATATGCACAGCTGCCTCATTTTCAACCTCCCTGCACACACATCGACATTCCTTTGCATTTTTCTGGAAGAGCCAGTCATTCGATTATTTAACCAAAACATACTGCCTGAATGCTCTAATTTTGGCGCACAGTTTAACCCGCAGTTGATTATGGAGCAGTTCACCTTCAGTGTGCCACTTCTTACAAGAGACCTGAGACCCACCGAATGGCACTGAACTCAGAAGAAAAACTGCATCATCATTTCCAGTTTGAAAGCCCACAGGACGTTTTTGCTGCCTGTATTGATCAGAGACACAATAGCTATTGCTCAGTCTCTCTTCACCTAACCCAGTTTCCCAGCCTGAAGGTCTACAGTCACTGTAAATAAAATCAGATTACATTAAACTTAACCTTTTTTTTTTTTTTTAGTTCTGCTACAGATTTTTCTACTTCCTCAGCTTCAAATGTGCTATTTTGTTTTACAGGACATAAGTTCCTGTGTCCTATTTTCCCATGCTTAATGCTGGCATTACAAGGAGAATCCAGAGGTATTTCCTTTTGCCCTTACAGTAATAAAAAAAAGAAAAAAAATCCACATTTATTTCTTGGCAGACGTCGTCAGAAGCAAGCTTGCCATTTCACAGTTATCATCAGTCACTGCACACTTTCACACAGTCCTAAGGAATCACTGAAGGGAGACAACACACAGGTTATGCACCAGTAAGTTGTCTGTGCTGCCCGACGTCAGTTCTAGCTACCAAATTACAGTGTGTGATTTTCATTTTTTTCCAGGGCAAATCTTGCTCTTAGACCAAAAAAAACCCAAACCCAGCAGGAGGAAGTAATGCTTCTGGCTGTAGTGCTGCTTTTCCTCCACTAGCAACGTAAATACTATGAACTGTTTGCTGTTATGAACTGCTTGCCTCCTGTTTAATAATCACCATAGAAAACCCACCGAGTGTCAAGAAGCAGGTTTAATGTGCCAAAATAAAGGCTGTGTCCGCGATATGCTCTTCACCTTTTAACTGAGTCAAACTGTTTAACTTGCTACCTGCACTCAGCTTACTGTTCCTCTTAACAGTGAATATATTCAAAGTAAAAGGTTTATTTCTCCTAGCTCTGTGGGGTAGCAAAGATTTCGTGCAATGACTTCAAGGTACGTACCCCTAACGCACACCCAGTTCTGATCTTCATGCACTGTATTTCACAGACTGGGCTGTAGCACAACTACTCTGCCCACAACTTCTTCTGCGCTCCAAAAGATTCCAGCTACTCCCAAGGCACTATATTGTCAAAATAACGTAACCTTTACAGTCATTAAACCATCAGTATTTTTTAATATTTCCAAATAAAAATTAAACAAAGACTTTTATTTACCATAGCTATAGTTTCCAAGTGAAAGCAGGAACCTGGGGAAGAAAAACCCAAACCACATGCGACAAGTGAAAAACAGATGCATTTTATTACTTGGAAACAACAACAAAAAAATCTGAAATTGTTTTTCCATTTACACACATTTCTCCAAATGCTCTATAGAGGCCAATGCCGGGAAAGGACAGGGTAGAAAATAGATTTCAACTTAAGAACCTAAGAAAAATCTCTCCTGGTGTCTTTCATGCAATTTTTCATTTTGTTGTGTTCTCCCTAAGCATTCTAGATCAAAAGAGCCCACTGGATTTAGGAGAAAAGATTTTCATTGACTCTTAGCCTTTCATCAAGCCTAAAAGTCAGTTTTCCTTTTATGTATACAGAAAATACATGAGCAAAATTGAGTTGGGATTAGAAAGTTTGTTCATCCTTATCTTGATGGTGTGTTCAGAATCAGGCAATTAAAAAAAAAACCAGCCAAAGAAGATAGCAGGCAGGGTGGGGCTTCAAAGCTAATACAAGCTCATCTCGTAGGTGGGTACTGAGGATAAGGTGGCAGTTTACTTCAGTTTTTACTCTGCCTACAGAAGTGAATTTCATTAGGTACAGACCGTAATTTACACAAGAAAGAGGACATCCAGAGCAGCACTGCATTGTTCTTTGTACTGCTCTATTAGATTAATCACTAGTTAAGAGACTGTGACTTGAAAGTGTTGAGCAGCATCCAAACACGTGATAAAAGAGAGTTCAAGGAGCCCAAGACATACCCAAAAACAGAACAGGAAAAAGGCAGGGGATGATTTTCCCTCGCCTGGGCAGAAAGACAGCAATACTACTAAGACAAGAACACCAATGATGGCAGCTTCTTGCTCATGATTCCTGGTGACCCTTCACCTTCTTTGACTGTCAGAATCGTGGAAGGGGAATTTTTAGCCTGCTAATGCCAGGAAGCTAGAGTGCTACAACAGGCTCCAACACATGTAAGATATAATGGCAAATCACAGGTAACAGCAAACACTGGAAAACCCCACCAAACACCCAAGCCCACCAAGAATAGATTAAACATAGAGAAAAAGTAGAATTAGGAAGAAAAAAACTCCATTCAATTCTGTATCACATGAATCAACAATATGATTTCCCAACCTACAACTTCTTATTACAGAACTTTAATTGTAATTATCTTAATTTTCTGTTACTACACTGATGTGACTAGACTGCAACATGAGCACAGAGACCAGGCTCACACGATGAAACCTACCTTCTTTCTCAATTACCAGGAATCTGGGGTTCTGTCCCCAAAAAGGACACGGGGACCTCACGTTAGTGAAAGTGAGTGGGAGACAGTAATCAACCTTGCGAACACACACTGAAGATCCCAACACCCTTGTTCCCTGTATTAGCAAACGGTGTGATGGTTGGGGGCCTGGAAGAATTCCATAAACCTCTGGAGCCAGTCCCTCACCACCACTGCTAAGCCAGCAGCTGTGTTCAAAGGGTATTTAAATGAACAGTAGCACTTGGAGAGATATAACAGTAACCAAACTGTTTATAAAGACAAATCAGCCTTCTCTGAGCCCTGTGCCCACTGCAGGTGCTCTTGTGCACATAATTCAGTTTCCCCAAATCTTTTCCAGGAGCCTTCAAGCTCCTGGAAAAAAGAAAACCAAAAAGAAAACAGAGAATATACGTAGGAAAATTCTTTCTGTTCTCCGAGTTTAACAACGCAACAAAATAGGCTTAAGTACTGTTGGTGATTCTAAGATTTGAGTCTTACTAAGCACCATTGTCCCAAGACAAGACCTATGGAGAAGATAAGCCACAAAGCTGAATCATCTGGAGTGGCAGCAAATTCAAAAGATACTGAAAATATTCTTCACAGAATGTGAAGACACCCCAGATTTCATTTTTTAAATTCTGTAAGATCTATTCTTTCTGTTCTACTGAAAACATCACGGGCATGACCCCATGGAAAGAGCTTTCCAAGAACCAGGAAAGCTTCCAACAACTGCTCATAAAGACATGCCCAAGAGACATGCCGTCACATTGCAGAGAGCCATAACTAATGAGAAAGGCCTGGTAATACCAAAAGGAAGTGGTGTTTCCTTTCTGAAGCAGCACAGGACCTTTCTGATTAGGAGCTTATGCTCTCAAAGATGTGCCTTCAAATCTGGTTGACTTGAGGAGACTCTACTATACTGGTGCTTCAGACCTGTGACAGTGACACTGACCGCAGCCTTGAAATAGTCACTTGGCATGTATAAAATGTGGCTACTAACAATTATCTCCAGTGGTGTCTTCAGAAACAGGACTAATTACTTAACGTTAAAGTAATGTAAATCGAAACGTAGCAGAACAGAGCTCCCGCAGAGCTTTCCATCAGATGAATCTCAGGGTGCTATCCAGTCAATGAATCCTGGCATCAGTATTTTACAAAAGGGAAACCAAAGTACAGCATGGTCACGTGACTACTTGTAAGGGAGAATCTGATGCAGGTCTACTCAAATCCTATCAAAAGCCCCACGCAGAATGCAGAGATACAGTATAGGAATAAAAATGGATATGGACATGAAAGTGCAGAAGTATTTGCACTCGCCTTATTTTTTAAGTGCTTGATTCCTAATGCAAACTCACGCTTACTCTGCAGCTAGAAAACATGCAAGCACATCTCAGCTGCTCGCTTAGTAAAGTTCTGGGCGGCCTGAAGCCTGAGCAAGCCCCTGGCAGGTACGGCAATAGCTTCTGAATGCTGTTTCAATGGAACTGCAGAGTGGGGAATTCAACTTGTCCATTTTACCTTCCACAGGAAATCCCCTCTGTAAGTGTTAGATAGATCACTTGCTGTCTCTCAAGGGCAGTGCATGAAAACTGAATTGAAGCTGTGCAAGATACTAGCTCAGAATTCCTACTGTAATCATTTTAATCGAGAGGAAAAGCAACCCACTTCTCTAAATCATGCACTAAATCACAGACCTAATTCTGTGGCTTAACTTTCAAAACGTACATTTAGAAAAAAACCCACCAAACTTAATTTTTAACTTCTGACAGCAGCAGTTTGTTGGAGGAATTTCATATCCCGCAACAATCATATCAGGATTAATGACAGCACTGAGTCAGCCTCCAGAATGTAAATGCTAATGAAGCTGTATTGCTTCTTGTAGCATTTAATTCAGAGATGTGAGATGAAATGGGCCTATTATTATTGACCTAAACCAGTTGCTTGACTTAGACCTTCCAGCCTGTTGAGTAAAAAAATTCTGTATTCTTATACTTGAGCATCTTTATGTGCTTTTGTGAACACAAAGAGAAAGTTTCTTTGCAATGTTAAGCTTTAAACTGGAATCTGATCGTACTTGAGCATGTTTGGCAAAAGGTCATCATTACATTCAGACTGAAAACTATGATGGCAGAAGAGTTTCTTTTAATATGCACAATTATTTATGCAGATGATGGTGGAGGAAAAGGGTAGGAGGAAAAATTTGTTTCCTCTACTTTTTTTTTTTTCTTTTGAGACCTCCTGTCCTGATGAAATAGATAAACACTCATCACAGTCACATTTGCAGTAGACAGTACTTAGTTTAATCATACCATGAACAAGTTTCCAAGCCTAGGAATAATAATAATAATAATAGTAATTCTTCATGGAAAATCACCTTCTTTTTCTGGGAGAACCCTAACATTACAGTTTATGTTCAGCATACTGTATATGAGTGCTGAAAATATTTCAGTGTATTTACTTTTTCTCTTTTATTTCCCTGACAGCCATAGATGCTGAAAGGACTTCTGAATTAAAAAGACTAGCTAAAATGGAATTTCTCAGTCTTTACCGACACTGTTGGGTCCTAGGCTTTGGGAAACAAAACAACAGATTGGAGCAAACACAGACCCACCACCCATGAAGGAAGAGTTGGTGTGTGAACTCTCACAGGAATTCAACCCCTACAAATCCAGAGGCCCTGACAATATCCATCCGAGGGTGTTTGGAGAGCTGGCTGACCTCGTCGTGAGGCCACTCTCCATAATCTTTGAGAAGTGGAGATCTCGGGACATCCCAGAAGACTGGAAGGCGTCTGATGTCACCCCCATCTACAAGGGCTTAAGGGAAGATGCAGGAAATTAAAGGCCCATCAGCTGTACTTCAGTCCCTGAGAAAGTTATGGAACAAATCCTCCTGGGTCCCGTCGCAAGTCAAATGAAGCACGTGACTGGGAAAAGCCAGCATGGACCCACCAAAGGCAAATGGTGTTTGGCACACCCGATCACCTTCTAGGGCAAAGTAACCTGCTCGGTTGAGGTGGGACAAGTGGTGGACATTGCCCACCCAGATTTCTCCAAGGCTTTCAGTATGGGTTCCCACTGCCTCCTCCCATGGAAGTAGATGCGTTTCAGTCTAGACAAGCAGCCCGTGTGGTGGGTGGGGAACAGGCTGACAGGCCACACCTGGAGGGGGACAGTGATTAGCTCCTTTTCAAACTGGCAACCCCTCACACATGGGGTCCCCAGGAACGATACTGGGCGTGATGCTGTTTAATATCTTTATAAGTGATCTGGATGATAGGATCAGGTGTACCTGATGAAGTTTGGTGATGATACCAAACTGAGGGGGGAAGGGAGAGCCACCCTGCAGGAAGGCCTGGACAGGCTGGCAGCATGGGCTAACAAGAACCTTAGGAAGTTCAGCAAAGACAAGCATATGGTCTTGCACCTGGGAGAACATAATCCAGGAGTGCAGCACAGCCTGGGATATACCCGGCTGGGGAGCAGCTCTGTGGAAAGGGACCTGGGGGTCCTGGTGGGCAACAAGCTCTGTAAACCCCACTTCTTTCCATTCTAGCCTTGCAGCTCCTTTGGGCGTGAAGGTGAATTTTTACAAAAAGAAACAGCCTGGAATATAATACAATTAAACTCTCTGCACACATAAGATGATAAATTTCTCAGGTCAGGTGCTGATTTGTGTTCTTGCCTAGTACCAAGAACACTAACAAATCTCAACAAATTAAGTGAATGAGACAACTGGACAACATGACACAGCAAGACTGCGTAATAAATTGTGCTAGGGGAGCCAGGAGATCTTGAATGATAAGGTACCTACGTGCTTCCCTTCGTCGTACTTGGTTCCATAACCTTGTAGTGGACAAGAAGGATTGTGCTAGGGGAGCCAGGAGATCTTGAATGATAAGGTACCTACGTGCTTCCCTTCGTCGTACATAACCTTCGTCGTTCCATAACCTTGTAGTGCACAAGAAGGTTATTGTATCTCTAGGAGGCTCTGATACCATGTCTGAATCCAGAAAAAACAACAGAACACTGTTCTCAAAATAGCATTATCTGTATGTGCTGTAAACCATCAAGTCACTGGTCACACAAGAGACATGGAAATAGTGTCTCTCACACAAGAGAACAGAACCTTAATAATAAAAAGAGAAGGTGATCTGGGGTGATAAAAGGTAAGTGTTCCTAAGGCAAACACTCCTGCTAGTACATCCATGTGGCTAGACACATGAAAGCCACACAAAGCAAATGTTTGTACTGAGTCCTGCCCTAAGATAATGGTCATTCCTAAAGCAACCATCATCATGCCAGTGCTACGCATTACTAGACAAGCAGTTTATATCCAAAATCCACGGACCAGAAAGCCCAGGGCAAGTAGCCTGGGCTGCTGGGAGCACAAAACAGTGATGGTAAGGATTTATCACAGCACACAAGAATTGCTGAATGCTTACAGTGATCCAGGTTTGCAACAAAGAGAACATAGCTATGCATGAAAAAGCAGGTTACAGAAAGGGGATGAATGCAGAATAATTAACATACAAATTGACAACCTTGCTTGCTTAACTGTATACTTGGCTCATGTAGCCCCCTACATAAATCTGACCTTGTTTGCTAATCCTTTATGATTCACTGAGAAAAGCTAAGCAAAGCAGGTACCTGTGCCTTGGGAATTGTTTCCATTAGGGCACTGGGTAGCATGATCAAATTGTGCTGATGGGAAGACTGGCAGTGCTTTAGGAACACTACCACTGAAGAAATGCCTCCTGATAAGCCACTCATTTCCCTATTATCTGTAGCATCAGTACAATGGCCTTGTTCCACAGTGGAAGTGGGAATGATGCCTTTGTGTCATTATACCAACAGCCAGCTTTAGGAGCTACCAGGCAGTGTTACAGCTCCTCCAGAGCATTCAGCACTTGTAAAAGATACTGACATAAATGGACATGACATTACTGTATAATTTCCTATATTGTAAATGAAGATTTTTCTCATGGATACATCAAGACAACCAAGACCACTTATTTTAATTATCAAATCAGAGGTCACTGGTCTTTGGGACATTATTGTCTGTTGTTGGAGAACTAAAAGAAGCCTTGTCACATACTAAGACTACACTGAACAATGCCGGAACCTAAAGACAGATTTGAACCCAAGAAACCTGCAACTTATATATTAAGAAGCATCAGAATGATAGCACAGGAAACCAAACAGACTATACGTGCCAGGCTGACTGTCCCTATTTTGAACACACCAGTGGACTGTGTGCCATCAGAGCAAGGACAAACTATAATGAGACAAACAAGGTGACAGGCAATCAGCTGCCTGGCTCTTTGGGGCCAGCTCCAATAGGCTTGAAAAGTCTGCCTTGCGATGGCCCTGTGGTGGCCATACCCTAGGGGAGGTCCTCCTTCTCTATCCCAGAATAGGCCACACACAGGAGATGTAAAAGATGCAAGAAGATAGCTGCTGCAGTTCTGCTGCACTCTCAACTCTTGACCACTCAAGGCCAGGATATTTTAAACCCACAACTGTTTGACATGAGAAATTTATTTGCCTGACAAATATCAAAGTAGCTGTGGAGAAAGTGATCCCATTCTACAGCACATGGCCAAGAACTCTCTTGCTTTATCCTCTAACCCCGTCCAGCTTTCAAGAGGACTCCTACAGGCTTGCTCAGCACACTGAAGTTGGCTTACCCACCTCAAGGAGACAGAATTGCCATATGTAAAATGCTCAACACACCCTGCTCCAGTTTCAGTGGGTTTGGTCTGAATGCTCAGCACTGTCAGAGGTGGAACCAAATTCAGGCTCCTTCGCTGAAGCTTTGAATTCCACCTCTGTCAAGACTTCAAGGCAGGAACAGTAACTTGAAGTGCTGCCTCGCTGCTTGCAATGACAACTATGGCACACACAGCAGAAGGCAGAGCTGCAGCTAGGAGCGCAGGCAGATGCACTACTGGGGAAACAGGAAAACAGAACCCCGGAACTCCTCTGCATACCTTCTTTAACCCAATCTATATACTAAGGCAGATCATTAACCATACATTCAGACCCAATTTAGCTGTTTGCAAAAAAACTTTCCACTTTTGGAAGAAGCAGTGCCTGGAGCAAAGGCTTATGTCAACACCTTGTGGGATTTACCCATTATCAAAGGCACAAACAACGTTCTAGGAGTTGAAATGGAGAGTTGTAACAACAGGAAATAAGAAATCAAATAGGACAAAGAGGAATGGAAATGTCTTCTGGGCACACAAATAACACCTGGATTTGGGAGTGCAGTGTTAGTCAGAGACATGGAATACATCTAGAAGCAGGCCAGCTCCCTGCATGGTCCCCAAGATGACAGATGGCCACATCACAACACACCTGCACAACACGCAGGGATATTCTGCTGCTTTGAGAAGTGATTCCAGCAAGCCACATTTCTGACAGACAGAGTAATCTGTGTGGGGTTTGCACAGACCCCATGCCTGTTACCATGAGGGGCAAGGGACTTAACTTTCCAGTGCCAGCACCCCCACAGATTTTCTTTAACCAGTTCTCTGTTTCCCACATGGTACAAAGAGATGATAGCCAGTATTTGCTGCCTCCAGTACTGTGCCTACTGCACAGATAATTCAAGTGTGGGAGTCTCATATGGTTCTTTTATGCATAGTCTGTCAGGTGTACAAGCAATTAACATACATGCCATGTGAAAAGGAGTGAAACTACTGGAGTTTGTCAAATGCTTCAAAAGAATAACAGACTTCAAGGGGAAAAGGCAGGATTGCTGCTTGAGGAAGATGAAAAGAGCAGTGAAACTCAGACTGACAGTCACCCTAAAGCAACCCTAGCACAGCTGGACTCCATACACATTTTGCCAAGGTGCAAAATTGGCTCTGAAAAGCACTTGAGTTTATTTGAACAAAATACATCAAACAAGTGGAAAATCAGTAGTAAGAGTCATCTGAGGTAACACTGAAAATTTTTCAATTACCTTAATCCTAAAAGGAGAAAACGCCGAGATGGTTTTTGTGCTTAGCCTTCAATGGGCTATCAGTGATGGTGTACACAAATCAGATGCAATTGCTGTCCCAACCTTTCCCAGGGATTAAGAATCCCTGTAATTCTGACTGGCAATACCAAAACCATTACAGATGTTGAAGGTGTGACAGATAGCACAACAGACTTACACAGCAACTTCTTTAGGAAGGAAGGGCTGAAAAATGGCAAGCTACATAATTTCCACAGCAAAGCAGTCACCTGAACTTCTATAAAGAACAGTAAAAATGGTTTATAGTCGGTGGAGAACCTGGCAGTAGAAAAAAGTGGTACTTTTTCATGTACATTCAACATTCAACATGTACTTCCCTGTGTAAGACAAGCCATGTACTCTTTTTATGGGATATCCCAGTGTATCTGTTCTGGAGGACAGTGTGAAAATACCCACTCAGGCTTTAAAGAGACTTGAGAAGCCAAATTGGTCCCTACCAAGCTCTTTGTTACTGGATACCAGGCTGTTTTGTGATGAAGTTAACTTGTTTAGAGATAACACTTTGTTTGGTAACCTGGCAATTAAGTAACAGTCAGAGCCCTACCAGAGCAAAAAATTGATTAGGGAGGTCATCACAGTACAACAGGGAAGATGAAATCCATTTACCAGGACCCACTTGAGGAAATTACCAATTAAATCTAATACCAGCCCAATGATCTAGCCTTCAGATCACATCCTCTTAGTCAGAAAGATCTTTCCAGCACTTCATTAAAACAAAACCAACCAACCCTTCCCTAACATCTCATCAAGAAACACAGCTCCCCACAGAGACCACTTGGCTGTCCAACCAAATCAGTAGAAAGAATGTGCAGCAAGTGATTTCACATTTAGGTCTGAATGCCAGCTACAGAAGTGTGGTGGCGTTTTTTTTGTTTGTTTGTTTTTGTGTTTTTTGGTTTTTTTTTTTTTAAACCAAGCAGCACTGCTCCTTCCCCTCACCCCAGGCTTCCAGGTGAGTCACTCCCTCCCCATGGAAAACAGCAATGCCATCACAGCATGCAGCTGTTTTTCTGCTTACAAAAAAAGCTGGCTGAAGGTAGTGAGCACTGTCTTGCTCCTGGAAGAGAGAATCTTTCCCCACATGAAATAATCTCTTTCCAGGACTAGTCCCTACCAGCTTCCTCTCTCCAGCCCAACCAGGATTTCTAAGCACCTGCCTGCCATGCTGCTGTTCATGACCAGGCCCTCTTTGAGCTCTGCACTACTTCTGCTCCAGGATTCTTCAAGAGGACCCAAACATAATTCTAGAGCATCCATGAATCAAAAGGTGCATTTTTTTCCTACAGACCCTTATATCTGACAGCATCTTTGATTTACCTTCAGATAAATGCAGACCTTGTTTCTTCACTGATGGGTTTATTTGACTGCCTTGATTTTGAAACACCACAGGGGGAACGCACCGATTTGGTATTTCAACTTCTAGGCTAAGAAAGGCGCTAAATTCAGCAATGGAAATGTATACAGTGTATCAAGCACTTCTCTTTCACTGCTATGCCTTTTTTTTTTTTTTTCTCTTTAGTGCATTTCTTCTCCCCATCAATCAACAGGTAGACACACTTTTTCTCCCCCCACACTTTACGTGAAAATAACTACCGGATTACATCAGACACACTTGCATTACAGGTAAAATGAAGTAGTATACCACAGAAACCCCACAGAACTCACTGAGCCACGTCGTCTCAAAGCTACTTAAATGATGAGTAACATTTCCCTGAGTTTTCCCTTCATTTCCCTGAGTTTCCCCTTCAGTGCAGAGCAACAGCACAGAACTGATTCTCCACTTCAGCCACAGCTGAAGCCACAAACCACTTCATGTTTACCCCTTGTTTTGTTCTGAACTAACTCTCAGTGGATGTCAAATTCAAACTTGCATCCTGATGGTGGCTCACATTCTGAATGTTAGCAAAGTGCCTTCCACACTCCATTAATGAAATTTGGCCCTCAGCTAATAGGTTTCTGTATCCCTACTAGCATACACAAGGGGCCAAACTGCTTTAGTTTCTCAGTGGGAGAAGAGTTATCTTTTGGGTTTTTGGTGTGTGGTGGTTTTCTTTGTTTGGTTGGATTTTTTACTATGGAAGAAGTGAGAAACACTTTGTAAGCATTTTGCCACCATTTTTGTGGCCAAAAATGTCAGTCAGCCATTTCTGAACCTTCAAACCTTAGATTAAAATTTTCTTCTACGCTGTTTATCACATGCATTACTTATCCTGGCCCAACTATTACCTTGTGCCTTCATTTAAGAGCTTTGCAGGGGTGGGTATTGCACTGGCTTCTGCCACACATGCAGAGTCGCTACAGAACACCGTCACTACAATGTAGTTCAACTCACAGGAAGAGCTGTCCAGCTCTCAAGATTTCTCCCGTGTTATCTTTCATTGTCCCTCCTATGTCCCACCTCATCATGGAGCCAGAAGACGTTTTGCAGCTGCAGTCACCTAAATACCCAAAGAAAATGGGCTTCTACTTTGGCTTTCACCAACAGAGGATGATGCACAAATGTTAACAGAAATACAGACCTACACCCCACTTATGAGCCTGCTTCCACTTAAAGGAAATATTTGAATATTTTCCTACCACCTTTCATGATCTTCCTGCAAAACATCACACATAATACAGAAAAGCATTCCATACACATTGAAAAACTTGCTATCATTCTTCAGTACTTATTTTCCACAGATAGCTAGTTTTAGAAGGATGGAAGTTTTAAAGGAAGAGGCTGCTTAGAAGCATTCAAGGAGCAACAGTAATAAGACCTCAAAATAATCTCCAAAGAACACCTGGAATTCCTCTTTTTGAGACTGTTCCCCCTCTCTTGCAGAGGCAAAGACCAGCAAGAAAAACCAAAGGTACAATAAACTGCTAATGGCACAGTGCTGCTTATATGGCAAAGCATGTATGTTTCTGACAGCTAATTCTGGTTGGAAGAAAAAAGAGGATCCTTTCTCTCTTGGATTAACACAAAAGGACAGCTCTTTAATTAGACCCAAAATGGGTTATATATTAGGTTTTTTTCTCCCAATCTGGTAAACTTCACTCAGAAAATCAGAAACCTATAGAAAGGAAAATCCCTTTCAGCTGGAGCACACCCTGGCTGCTTACTCAGCACGGCATCAGAGTTCTAAAAAAGAAAAGGGGGTGGAAAATGAAGGGGGAAAGAAGTCACTAAAGATTTTGCCACCCTGAATATTACCTAGTTAGCATATTAAGAAAGGACACAGCATTTTTTCAATTCAAGGAACTAACTTCTCAGTCTTTTTTGTTCTCATTTCTTCAAACAGGGCATAAAGATTTTAGGCAGTGTCATGGTTTAGGTCCAGGCGGCAACTCGGCCTCACGCAGCCACTTGCTTGCTCCTCCCCCAGTGGGATGGGGAGGAGAAAATACAAGGAAAGGTCTGTGGGTGGAGGTGAGGTCAGGGGGGGATCATTCACCCATTATGGTCACAGGCAAAACAGACTACTTGGGGAAAAACAACCCCAATTTGTTACCAATCAGAGTAGGATAATGAGAGACAAACCAAGCAGATCTTAAAAAAAAAAAAAAACAAAAACAAACCAAAAAACACAACACCACCTTTCCCCACCTCCCCGTTCTTCCTGGGCTCAGCTTTGCTCCCCATTTCTCTATCTCCTGTCCCCCAGCAGCACAGGGTGATGAGGGTTTCCCTGTCAGTCCATCACACTTTGTCTCTGCCGCTCCTTCCTCCTCAGGACTCCTCCTCACACCCTGCCCCTGCTCTAACACACACCTCCCCAACCCCCAAGTCCAACACAGGTAGTTTAATCCGTGGTGAAAAAGATGAGTATTGGTGTATTATTTCCAACCAGGTTCCATGCAGTAACCGAACTTCAGTAATCACATTGCATAAGCACACCCATTTTCTTGTGACAAGTTTTGAGCTGTGGGGTCTATTTCAACCAAATTGGCAATATCAAGCCTCACAGATGGCAAGTTCCACCTGCTTGGCAGAAAACAGACACCTTTCCAGTGTCTTCTACAAGTATTAGACTAGGGAGCACTCCATCTTTATTAGATATCCAGTTGCTGAAGGTTGAGACAAAAGCCCAAAGCAACTCAGAACACTTCTAGAAAGAGGCCAATGACACCTGTCACCACACATGCATGACTTCTTAGGAACACCTGAATGCTTCCCATTGGGGCTCATCTATTTTATCAGAAGTCTTCTCTGTACCCATCATTAAAAGGAAATTGGGTATAACATACCACAGACCTTCATATTTGTGAGGACAAGCAGCAAATCCTGGAATCTTACACTGATTTGTGTTTTCCATAAGCTGTAATTGGATGCAAATTGATTGCGCCACACCAAAGTGGGCTTCCTGTAGCACACTCTATAATAATCAGTTCCTGTTTCTACATTGTTTGGCATGTATCTGAAAACATGAAAAGGAAGAATTCCACTGCCTTAACCATACTGTCTAATTACTATATTTTTTTTTTGTCTAAAACCCAAACATATCCAAATCCTCTGAACTCAATATTTATATTAAAACAGTAGCAACAGCGTATCAACTAGCTGCAGTTACTTACTCTGCCTGTTCACAACTGTAGTCCTGAAAGTCTTCTGTCTTCACTTTAAAGCTCCTTCATATCAGGGTACTGTCAACATGGCTAGTCAATTTGCCGCTGCTTCTATCTACACAGAATTAATTTTCCTTCCTCAAACTACACTGCTCTGAAAAAGCACAATTTTCCGACTTCGCTGGTATGCTGGAAGGAATAAAATCATAGCATTACTGTGACAAGTGAAAAAGGCTCTTTTCCTTTTTGAAGTCATGCTATTGCTACCTAGAATAGCAGTAAACAAGCAAGACAGCAACTGGTTCAGTTTTGGGACACCAGAACACCATGGGCTACTATTCCGTAGTGAAAACCTTTGATAATCACAGGCCTCGGAACATATTTCCACCATTGCAATGCAGAACATTGTCAAATTAGTCCTCTTACACCCTTCCTGACAGCACAAGTCACAAGCTTCAGTTCTGGCAAACACTGGCAGGAATACTGCTCCAACCCCTGTGCTGGCTGATGGCAGTTATGCATCATCCAAGGTTCCCATACAGCATAAAATGTGGATTTCCTTGCAGAACAGTTTTGACTGTTTACAGTATCACTAAAACACTGAGATATTTGGAACTCGATGTCCTGCCTCCCACCTCAAGCCTGGTTGCTTTGAGCAGAGTAGGATTACATTCTTGTCAGATCACCCAAGTTGAAACACAACCAACAAAACATGACATGGGTCTTGATGCCCAGGTATGCTGAAAAACAAGGAGCTATGGAAAATATCCTCATCCTTTTGCCATAGTGTGGAAACTCTATAAAGGGATCCACAGTTCTGCAGTTTTTTTGAACCTGACACCAAAGAACAGTAGGACACTGAAAATTTTAAATGTGTAAAGCCCTTCTGTTGCAAATTTCTTAAGCAGCGCAGCAACCAGAATGAAGGATATGCCATATAAGGCCAAGAAAAATCAGTCAGAAGGACACAAAAATACCCAGACCCACTGATCGGTGTACTTTAGGTGTACTTTTTATTTACAGAGTGGAGATGCCTAATCAGTTATAAGGTTAGACACCTGATAATTCTTTTTCTTTGTAAAAGTATATAAATATATACATGAAACTATGCAGTAAACATTATTAACTGTGATACTTACAGTAAACATTCACTACTATCCTTATGCTAACAGGCATCTCTTAAAGCTTAAATGCTGATTTCAAGATACCCTCTGTAAGATAGCCGAACCTGTACTAAAAGGGAAAAAATTCTGTGCCATAAACAAGCTTTTAAAAGAGACTAGTAAAATTTCTTTGTAAGAAAGTTTTCCAGGATAAAAATACTGCTTCATCCCTCTCCCTCCCCCTCCCCATAAGCAAGAAATACTCTAAAACCAGAAACAGTTGCAGAACTGCAGGAAGTATTATAAGATTACTTTTTCCTTCTTACTTTTTTTTTTTAATTAAAATATTTTTATTTCAGTATTTTATCACACATTAAGGAAGCTGCAAAAAAATGCAGCTTTATTAAATATTATTTACTGTTATACAAAAATCTCACATATGTGTCCATGGGGTTGAAGACATGAGTGGTACTGCATGAGCTATCCCTTTTCCTTATAACTATATACCTTATTTGGAATGACATAGAGACTTTATAGAAAAGACATTTGACAGCAACTGAAGAAAGGGACTGGAAAACTATTGGCAGAATGAAGAAAAGAGGTGAGAGCCTCTAGACCTCCTTGCTTCCTTATTTTAAAATCACTTCTGCTTCAGTACTGTATTTGCCTCTCTGTTGTTCTTCATGTTGGAGATGATTCAGGACATAAAGCACAACTTGATAGCAGAAAATGTACTGATCCTGCAGAAGAGAGGAAATTACAGAACATGTGAAAAATGCTTGCACCACGCAAGCAATTCACTCTCACCAGCATTTCACAGGTGCACAACACTTGATTTCAATACTATTTCTGAAGTTAAATAATTAAAAAAAAAAATCCACCACAAAACAAAAAACCCACAGTGGAGAAATATGCAACCTCAACTTAGATACGGGCATTCCCCTGCCACTGAAGATACATTACGGAACTCAGATGACAGTGCAATTTATCTTAAACTCAGTGATACAGGTGTGGGGGCTAATACCTGTTTTGGGGTGTGAGGTGGGGCTGATAGTTTTTTGGTTGGGTTTAGGGTTGTATTTTAACTGTGATTTGACAATCGCTTCACATTCAAAGAAAAAGCGTAGATTTTAACAAGACCTTGTGATGTCCCTCTCTAAGGTAAAGTCAATTAGCTCCAGATCGAGATTATTCCTAAAAGAGTCATTTAACTTCTCGCTGAGTAACTCCCCAAAGGAGATTTCAGGACATTTCTCGTAGCATCAGTGATTCATAGCAGCTACAGTTTGGTCTTCTTCAGTTTATAATGCTATTTTTAGTCAAAAAAGCTCAGATTTTGAAGACAAATATATTTTTTTTTTTTTTTTAAATCAGAACAATAGAGTACAGCACGTTAAAAACTGCATACATTTACAACTGTTAAATATGTACTGCCACTCACTGGTATGCATCTGATTTAATTCTCATGACACAAACATTGCATGAGAGGATACAAAGACAATCACCAGGTGCAACACAAAGTTTCCTGGCATGTCAGAGTTAGAATTCCAGTGTCTTCCCCCTAATGCGTGCGTGGGGATGCCAGACTCACCTCTGTCTGAACCATTCCATGTCTCTGCAGACGCATCATGCGCACCAGGTCCAATATGTCAAACTACCAAAACAAAGAGCAAGTTAAACATTCTAAAAAAGACAGACATGCATACAAAGGAAACGCTCCCACCACCAAACCAAGGAATCCAAATAGGTACATTAAACATTTAGTAGTGAAACAAATAACTATTCACTATAGCCTATGCATGTCTGGTAGATAACCAGCATGTGGTGTCTCTGGGCAATATGGATGTGGCCTCCCTACGTCAGACACCTTCCTTGTTTTCTTTCGCTATGCACCGACTCTCTTGCTCATTCTTACTGGGAGCTGAATGTGCAGAAAAGAGAGCCCCTTGGTCCAACCCGACGAACCTCTTTTTAGTCCCCCAGGTCTATAAAGTTCTAGACATTTAGTGGGTGCTTGGAAACCCCGCTGAGCTAAGCATGACAGCTCATCTCCATGAATTCACAAGATTTGCTACACCAGGCCGCTGAAGGACACAGACATAAGGAAGCCAGCTAGCACCCTCCTCTGGATGACCGTAGAATGCATATCCCTGAATGTGCTGGAAAAGGGAATTTACATACCCTCATCTCCAGCTAAGATGTTTGCCTGCTGAGTTTTTGATCCAGTTGCCTAAACAGATACTCTGATCAGCTTCTAGCCACCGTCCAACAGTTCATGGATCTCTGACAGACTGAGCGCCACGACTCTCATCCCTGACACCACTTAACACGATGATTCCACTGAGTACACCCAGCCAGGTACGGCAGGCGTTTTAACTCTTCCTGCAATTGCCCGAGTCATCATGGCAACACACTGGTGTTCCCAAGACATACGCAAGAAGTCCGCTACGGCAGGGGATGTCCTTGCAACATACCCTAGCACATCAAGTGATACCTAGCAATGCTGGATTGCTGACATGTCAACCAAATAGGACACTTAGCAAGATTCACTGAGCTAAACCAAGAACCAGCAGACATTAGAGCTCTTCCCCCCAGGGATCATCAACGAAGAAGTACATTTCACAGGTATTGCTGTTTTACACCCTGACTTATGTAACATGAATTACATCATGACATGCTTAGATACAATGAAAGACATTTCTGGCCAGTCAAAAGCACAGCTTAGCTCACCCTCTTGGGTACTCACATCGAGGTCTCTGCTGATTAACCCTAGAACAACATCTATACAAATCAGGGTCCCTGATCGTCCAATGCCTGCACTGCAGTGAGTTATGATAGGTCCTGATTTATGGACATGCCGCATGTAGGAGATGAAAGTAAGCAGATCATCTGGTTGAGAAGGGGTGTCATGGTCAGGCCAGGCGATGAAGTTCAGATGGGAAATGTGCCGTACTTCACCCGTCTGAGGTTTAAAAACAATGACAACAAAATGTAACACATGGGAAGAATAAAAAGACAAAAGGAAAGTTCCCAAAGGAAAGAGTCTCCGAAGAGAGGGATTTGCCCAATGAAGGTGCCCTGTAATTCAGTAAGAGAAACAATGAGCTAAACTGAAAATAACTATAAACTAACTGAATAGTATAAGGTTCACTGTGCAGACTGAGCTGATCACACAGGGAAATTAACTATCTAGACTGAATTTCACATCCCTATATGTTTCTGTGGCCAAACACACCTAGGGAGCCAAAATCTAGAGTCTCATTAGCATAATGAAATCATGTCCTGGCCCAATTGCTGTCTCCTATAAAGGTCACCCAATAGCACAAGCTTCAGCAAGGAGGAGTTGCCCAGTAATGATCACTGGGCAAAGAGAAGCCCTGGGTTACCTCCTGATGTAGACATTGCAACTGAAAGCAGGCAAGCCAGAAGTACGAGGATAAAAAAGCTAACACTCAGAAAAAAATATCAGCATGCAGAATTAGAGTCACTTACCTGAATCTCTTCTAGCTCCAGCACTCTAATGATAAAGCCCTTCAGCTGCTGGAGTCTCACAAGAGCAAGCCGTAGTCTATCATTTATCATGGTGGTTTTATTGAGCACATCTGGCCAGTAACGCTGGCATTTTATCTTTTCTCCTTCAACCTCTTGAGTCATCATGGCAATCACAGTACAGTTTTGCTCCCAAACCATTTGCCAGAAATCTGTTACAGTGGTAGGGAGAGGTCCTTGACACGCAATGTAAACAAACTCTTCATTCCCCACTGGCATGCGAATGAAGCTGGCATTGATGTATCCACCTTCGATCCCAAGAGGTACTCTAGTGGTATCATCTGCAATCCCCACACAACAAAAATACCTCAGTATCATCCATACACATAATTAGACTGTCACACAACAGAGAAGCTGAGCCTTACAGACTCACACAGTACTTAGATCTATAGATGCTTCCAGATCTCATAAAAAAAAAAATCACTATGATAATTAATTGCTTTAGTATAGTAATCAGTACATCTCTTTGAATAAAGAAAAAGATGGCTAGGGGAGAAATCTAAATCAGCAGACAGTGAGGATATGTGATTTGAACTGCAGCACCTCTGAAACCGAGGTTGAATATTTCTCAGTCAGAACTAACCTTTGTCAGTTCTCACTTCTCCTCCACACATCTAAAGCAATTTCATTGCAGGAAATTTACTGACAATAGCACATATGTCTGTTTTTCCAATTTTATATGGGTGAAACTGGAAAAATCTTGTCTGGCTCCATATGCATATTGCATTTAAGACACAGAATCTGCTGAAACAACTGAGAAATCTGTAAACATCCATGCCTATGTCTACAGTTCACTGATCTTAAAGTTGATTTCAAAGTGTAGAAAATGAGTAGCGGATTTTTCTCCCTAGCAGATTTTTCTCCCTACTCAGTAGCAGAACTACTAGCAGTAGCAGATTGGGAATCAAATCATCCCACTTCTGATCCAATTCATCCAATTCTGACCATAAAGATGGCGACGAAACATCAGTGAACTTCAGGTTAGTTAGGACTTACAAGGAAGTATGTTTTTATATCTGTTCTTTCTCCTATTCTCCTTTGCTTGTCCAATCAAACACTGATCCAAAGGTTTTAACTCTTGAAGATTCTGTAAAGAAGCGATTACGTGTGCATTACAAAGTGCTGAATGGTAACAGGATTAAAAGCAGTTATGCAACCAAGTCTTTAACAGACAGAATAAGAAAAAATAATCTTAATGTGGACATGGAAAATAACTGATCCACAGAAAGGAATCTAATTTCAGAGAGCTGAGAAACACACACATCCTCCTCTCCCCCATTATCATGTAAATATTTTATCTCATTCTCCCAAAAAAGAGATCGTGTAACATGGCTGGCTTAAGACTTTGGAAAGGCTGTTTTCACATTCTGCAGCTAAATTTCCGCGCCTTTATTTAACTTGCCTCTGCCTGTTCACATCATATGCACTTGGTAACGTACCAGAAGTAAGAATGACGTAAATGGTTCAAACTAATCTTGTCGCTCAGCAGCTAGTGGGGGAAGGGAAAGAAGTCCTTGGTAAAAGAAGTCTTTTCATCCCTTTAGAGCTGCTAATTAAAGAGCTGTGGTGTTTAAGGCAGTGATGAACCAGCCATTCTATTTCTAACTCTTTCATACTACAGAAAGGACTTTAAAGGACAAATAGTACTCACTTCAATCTCTTTAGAAGGGACTCCCTGTTCCAGCAATCCATGCAACATCCTGATCACCGACTTCAATTTGGCTCCTGCGTACTTGCCTCCAGGGAACACATTCACAGTAGGGAGTGCAGAGATCTCTTCATTTGTCACTAAAGGGAAATCTAGCAGAAGAACAAGACTGATGGATATAAATAGCTAAAACTAGGGAAACAAACTGTAGTGCAATGTTCACCACTGTACTACCTGTTTTCTTTAGAATGCCTCCGTACACCAGAGAGAACACACAGATGTCCTCTCAGTTTTACAGACAAACACAAATTAACTAACCAAACCGGTATGATGTAAAATCAGCTTGGATGAATACAGGAACCAAAGGGAGCATTTGCCTGCACTTACAGTAAAGACACTGAAACAAACTTCAGATACATTTTTAAACATAAAGTCCTTCACACAATAACCTACAAAATTGATGAATGCACACAGGGATGAATTCAGAACTCTCAAACATCACAGCTTGTGACTTCCGTTTTTAGTGCTTCTACACAACATGTCTTTCAAGTGGTAATCATAAGATGTGTTAAA
>NW_010243031.1:9885-38592 GCF_000690775.1 Eurypyga helias | reverse complement strand
CCCCCCCCCTCCAATAAAGCTTGTTGTCTATCAGGCCTTCAGTGTTTCTCTGAAGCACAACAAAATTAATAAACCACAAGTCTTTCTGGCATTGCAACCAAAAGTGTCCTAAATCTACTGAGTTAGCCTAAAGGTTTACATGGGTTATCCTTTTGCCTTCTAATGTATGCAGACAAAAGGCTGCTGTATACGAACTGCAGGAATAGACATTTCTAATGCTATCTCAAAAACTAAGTCTAGATTCTGCCAAACCCATCAAACTGAGTCGTATTCCTCCCTGAGCAGCAGTGAAAGAATGAGAGTCAAGATAAAAAAAAAATATTGCCTAATTTGAGCATGGAGTATCTGGTACAGGAAGCACATAATATATTGATCTGTTCACAGTCAAACATCTGTGTTGTTACAGCTTTTGTCAGACAGATACTATGGAAGAAAGCACCTCAGCTGGTTTCAACTCTACTACAACTACAGGCACAATGTTGCCAATACTTATTAACTATCACTCATATATTACACAAAGCTGTAAAGATCCTTTGCAGTGGACTGTTGAGCTACTAGATTTCCCATTAAACCTATCACTACACCCTCAAAACTTATGCAGGACATTTTTCTGACATTTTATCTATTTAATGTGATCCTCAGCTTTCCACTGATTATCTGTTAAAATTCTTGCCTTTATTTACACGTTCCTGGCTGACTGATTCAATCGGAAGTTCGTCGCTTCCCCATGTGACTTCATCTTCATCTGCTTGGCTCAAGGGATGCTGTGGAGGAGGTCTAAGTGGACAAGGTATGGAAGTAAGAAAGAACACCTAGAAATAACCAACACATTTGCAATCTAATAGAAGATCATCCCAATGTAAGTTGTAGCTACAACTATTTCTGCACTGGATTCATACAAGTAATCTCAAAAAAAAACCCTTTCCCCCCCCTTTTTTAAATCCCCAGTGGGATTGGGAAAAAGAGTCAGGAAGACCTCAATCTTTGTGCTGGGTTTCTGTAGTGGGGGTTTGGTAGCGGAGGAAGGGCTACAGGGGTGGATCCTGTGACAAGTTTTGAGAGAATAATTAAATTATTTAAGAGCCATTTGAACACAGCCTGTTACTAGTTTTAGCCATGTATCAAAGGAATTCATAAAACTAGGGTATAGTAAGCCATATAAAGGTGACTACTATTCAGGCAAATGATAACATTTTAAGTAACAAGAATGGACAAAGAGCAATTCAACAAGACGTTGCACAGATACTTTATTGGATTTGTTTTGGTTGGGGGATGGGTTTTGGTTCTGTCTGTTTTGTTTTTCTCTCACTACAATATAACCCTCTTCAGAGTTTCAAACTTTACAGGTTTACTTTTAAGCAACTCTAGAAAAGAGATCTTACCTTTCTGGCATTTCTTTTACTTCACAGTAGTCTTTACAACCATTGACATGTGTTGGCTAGTGGGAGAAATATTTCAAAACACATGAAAGAACATAGTTACAACACTCACTGACTGCAAACTTTGAACAATTAACAACTACATGGACTATTTCTGAAGGGTACTAAGTTCAAAGCAGCACATAATGAAAGACTTTCCTCTTTTAGACATCTCATTAACGCAAAATAACAGAGGATGAGAACACTGAGCACTTGGAAAGAAGCTCTATTGTAACAAGGCCAAAAGCTATCTTAAAATCATTTCTGACTCACAGCAGCTGCATCTAAATTTTCTTCACTTGAGTTTTTTTTGTTTCTAATACTGAAAACCCCTTTATGAGTTTAAGTTTATAGTGAAAACTTCTGCCTCCTGTCAAGCCACCATTCCTATATAGAACAGAACAGGGCTTTGAAAGGTAATGAAAGGTACTCCTATATATGCCCTCCTCAACAGATGATGAAGGCTCAGTAGAGAAGGCATTCCGATCTTCCTTTCAAGAAAACACTCTACAAAACCATATATGAGGCCAGCTTGCAAGTTGCCACTGCTATACTCAGAGATTTTTACTTGTGGATTGCCTGGAGCACGCTGACATAGAGCCAGATTCCTGGTCTGACTCTCAGCTCTACTAACTGGACAGAAAGCTGCAACATCAAGGATGTGCTAGAGAGAGAAAGTTCTGCTGATTTGAGACAAAACCCGGGCATCTAGTGACTGATGTAAAATAGGACATGCAATAACATAGGGTAAACCACATACAGAAGTTATTCAAGTTAATTAACATATCCTTGAAAAACTAGGAGGGAAAAAAAAAAATCTCAAATTTACATTTGAGTCTACAATGTAGACTCAAACTTGTCCACTTCTACAGTTAAGTCTACACAGCATTCACTGTGACTGCTGAGCAGGAATCAAGAAAATATTTTAGATTAAATGCCTGAAATAACACTAACAAGGTAGTTTATTCTTGACCTTTTTTGGAAAAAAAAAAAAAGCGCGCTGCTGGGCTTTGTATGAGAAAGTGTAAAATAACTCTATGCTTTGTGCTCCTATATAGGTAATTTATGAAAGAATAATCATACACTGTTTAAAAGTAAATGTTTGTACACCATTTACAGCTACTACTGACAAAGATATTTTTATTTAAAAGACATGTAAAGTTATCTCCAGAAATTATTTGCCAATAAGGAAATGAATAAAATTGAAAGAACATCTGAGAAAGCAATAATCAGCAGACATCTGTCTGCCAACTTCCTGCCACCCCACCTCTGAAAAATCTTCAGGTAAAGATGACCCATCACAGTCTGTGTCTTCAGACTTATCTTCTGTCAGCTTTCCATTCATCTCTACTGCAACAAGAAAAAAATCAGGAGATGTAGCATAAACACACCAAAAGATACCCAGGAGTCACTGTCTCACCGATGTGAATGCTGTTAACACCTGTCTAGCACTACACAGGGAATACAGGTGCTGGAATAACAAAGAAACATCTTTTAAGTCCCTCTACTACCAGTGTGTTGGAAAAGAGGTCTTACTGTATAGGCTAATCAGACTTTAGGTTTCTTTATTTTTAACTGCAAGAGCTGTGCTTACACGTGAGGCTGTTTGCACAGCTAACACAGTATCTGCGCCACGACGCAATGGATGGACATGCTAGTGATAGTAAATTATCAGATTCGCATGTCAATACTGCTTCTGCAATTCAGTCATATTCAGACCAGCAAAAGGTCTAAATCAGGATTCCACTTGTTCTTTGTATAAACAAGACCTAATTAAAATGTTCCAGGTAAAATCTGACTTGCATCTGCCTGCTCCAGTAGTTCCCTGCTGCTGTACCTTGTGGACTCAGTTGATATTCAGTTGCAAAGGCTGGATCCTAGCTAGAAAAAGTTCGATGTAGTGAAGCTCCAATGATATTCCTTAGCTGAGTTCCTGGCACAGCTAGAACCTTAATATTACCCGATTTCTAACATCATGGCCAATGACAATAACCCAGTGAACCTGAAGAGCAGTAAAAGAGCTGAAATTATTAAAATTTTGGAAGCTATATCTTGAGTTTGAGAAGGAACCTCTACAGGAGCGGCAAGCACCTTGCTTGAACTTTTGAGCATACACAGATAGTGTGATACCACAAAGGAACTACAGATCCTACTCTAGGCTAAATTTCAGCTAATAACAACTGCAGCTGAGGAGAGGGAATGAAGGAAAAGAAAGGTGTAGAGACAGAAGCAGGTACTGAAAAAACCAGTTTTTCTAAAAGAGACATAGCAGGTTGGCAAATTGTTTGGTTTTCAGGAGTTCTCAACACTTTTCCAAATTGTGCAATCTGCAATCAATGAGATGTTGAAATGCTTCAGCATTTTAATGTTACTGTAGCTGCAGAACCAAGTAGCTAAATAACATGAATTCCACTCAAGAAACAATTCCAGAATGGGATTCATTTTCTCACATTACTTAAAGCAAAATCCAGGTTTATCAAACCAGGACTTGACTTATTAAATTGCATGTGAAGTTCACTTGAATCAGCAGCCATTTGTCTGTTTTCTACTTGGAAAATTTTCAGTTCACACATCAATTCATGTCACCTCTCCCCCTTGCCAAATCAGTTGCTTACTTGGCAACTTGTTTCAAGTAGTATTTTGCTGTTAATAACAGGTTTTTTAATGGTCCATGTTACCTGGCAGGTGATCTTCTGATGCAGCCTTCTTGAGATGTAGAAGAGACTGAGCCTCTGAAGTTGCATTATTACGATTTAAGAGGTTCTGGGCTTCCTGATCTACAACATCTAACAGGTACTGAACAACTTCATTGTGATCATCCTCATCATAATACTCATCATCTGGAACCTCTGTTTCTAAAGAGAAATAGTATAAAGTGAAAGGTTTTCCCAGTATAGGATGTTTTTGGGGAAAAAAAAAAAAAGGGTCAGGCACCATGACATTATTTCTAGCTGTTATCATGGCTTTCCTTCATTTCTCTCCAACACAGAATCCAATTTCCATAAATCTACTTCCAACATCAACTAATTCCTCTAAAGCAGAGCACACAACTTAGAGATGATCTTCTAAGATTGACTGCTAGCTTAACATTGACTTATTTTAGCCTATTTAACAATGCCTTGATTCTTTTGTACACTAAAGACTTAATAATGCTGTCCTGGGTCTCACCTCCTCTTACCTGG
This sequence comes from Eurypyga helias, assembly GCF_000690775.1. Taxonomy (NCBI): domain Eukaryota; kingdom Metazoa; phylum Chordata; class Aves; order Eurypygiformes; family Eurypygidae; genus Eurypyga; species Eurypyga helias. Next base: position 33,992 of record NW_010243031.1, on the reverse strand, counting down.
TTTGTCACTGTGTTTAGAAAAATCTGACATCTGACTGGTAAAGCCAAGAGAAGGTGCATCTTCAGATCCCGAGAGATTAATTAGTCCCTTTGTGTGATGGATACTGTTTTCTGTATTTGCCTGAGAAGGTCCTTGGATGCCATTACCGTTTATCTGAGAAAACAAAGAACAGTACAAATTAACTCTTTAAGAATCTGGCAGTTTGTTGAAGCAGCAAGCAAGCCTTAATAATTTCATCACTCAGCAGCAAATGGAAAACCGTATTCATACTGTATTCTCACCTGAGACAGCTGGGTGATTGGTGGGCAGCTTTTAGGGGTGTTAGAAGTTTCACACGAAAAGAACAAAAAATATTTAAAGCAACTAAGAAAAAAACCCCCACATGGTGATGAAGAAGAAATGATTACATAAGAACATATAGTAATATTTAACATTATTATAACCTCTATAAAACATACACAGGCTTCAATACCTTTGGTCCCACAACACACCATTTCTCAGAAAAAAACGAAGGAGGAAAAAAGAAAGAAACACATCTTGTAAATGTAACACGCAAGCATCTGCAGAAGCTGTGAACAGAATGCAGTTTTCTGGATCACAGCCTTGCATCCTTCTCATAAGACCATTTGTCTTTCAATAAAGCAGTCCCAAAGAAAGGGAAGATCAATTAAAAAAACTTCCATATTTATTATGATGACTGCTTATTCACATCAACTGACAACAGTGGGTTTGCAAACTTTCATTAATAGATTAACTTATTTATTAAAAAAAAGTGTGTGTAAAGCAGATCCTTTTCTCTGGTTAATGATAACAGGCACCTACAGTGGAATATTTACCTTGGACCCATAAGCATCAATTGTCTTTTCTGTTTTATCACAGGGATCGCCACAGGAACAGCCTAAACAAAAATGGGAAAAAACACCACTTCACAGTCACTTTTTAAAAGAAATTAAATTAGCCCACATCAATTATTTTTAGAAAAGAAACAAGGTATTTAATATGTTATTAAATGAATCGCATTTCTGCCTGCCTGGTTACTGGGCATTACCAAACTTACATCTGATGGCCTGTAATTTGTAACTGCTTTTTCAGTGTTACACTCAGTGGGATCAGAAAGCATGAATGCTTATACAAGTAACCACCCCTAAGCAAAGGGAAATGTTGATACTTAGCTTAACAACACACAGTGGAAACACGTGCATTTGGGAAACAGGAAATGATTTCCTTTCCCTTGAAATGTACAAAACAACCCCACAATCACCTGTCAGTAAGTTTTTGTTTTTAAACATCATCTGATATCTACATCCTTGTTCAAAGGTACCTTTCCCTTCTTGGTAAAGAGGAGTGATACTACGATATCAGAGACCACTACCTATCCTAGACATCCCATTACTAGGGTAATATACGACACAAAGTAGAACCAGCAGATGTTATATACCTAGCTAGTAGTGAAGTTCTGGATTTTCACAGACATTATGCTTCTACAAATGAAGAAGCATGTAGATGAAAAAATCGAAGGCTAAGAATAACCTTACAGCTTGTCGTGAACCTGTACATGACAAGTTATCTTCAGGAAGGAAGCTTAAAGTGGGGTCTTCTCAGATTCAGCTACAGGACATATTCCTAATGAGTATCTTGACTAAGTTTTTTGAAACAAAACATGCAGAACACATGGAAAGCATGTGAGCAACACTAAACTGTAAGAGTCGCAATAATTTTGTAAGGCAACATCAACACTCAAAGTTACCTAGATACATTAAAGCAAATATGAACAACAGGACACATTTCCAAGAAGCAGGAAATGCTTAAGATGGTAAGAAACCACATAAGCAATTGCTCTGCACAGGAGCAAATGCAGGTAGGTTGTAAAGGATGCTGAGCCTGAGTGAACAAGGAACTATTTAGCAAAATGAAGTTGATCTCCCTGGGGATGTATTAACAGGAATATGGTCACCACAACCCCGGAAATAATTCTTCCTGTCTGCTTGGCACTGGTGAGGCTCACCCAATGCTGTGTGCGTGACCAGAAGCACTACAACTGAGGAAAACAGCCAGATGTAACTGAAGGGGAGCAATACAATCAATTTGTGCTCCTTTGGTCTTGAAAAAGAGAAGACCAACAGGAGACCTAAAGCCCTTTCAAACGTAACAAATCGGTATTTTTATGCCTGGTCAGAGGAAAGAACAACAGTATTATTATTATTAATAATAGTAATAAGGTGATTTTTTTTTTTTGACTCCTTGAAAGGCTTAGGCTTGGTATTAGAGAGAATTTCTAAACTAGAAGAGAAATGGAATCATAAATAGATGAATCTTTTTTCATGGTGCTTTTAAAAGGAAGATCAAGCAAACACCTGCTGGAGCTGATCTCAGTAAGTGGAGTTCTAGTGCAACCCCTGGACTAGGATGGTGCCTTGAGGCCTGTATCAGTTCCTGCATTTTTATGAACACATGCATTTCACTTGCAATACGTAAGCAGGCAAATCTTACCATTAGCTTTCGCTGGCCATGGATTTGAGCTATTGGGGCTTTTGGATTTTGGAAGCACTGCATGACCATCTCTATGAAAAAAAAGAATTACAGAAACTTTGATTAAAAAAGTACATAAATCATGGTAATCACCAGATATTGATGTTAATACATACTATCTGTAAAACTGCCAATCAAGCTTTCTATTGCAATAGTTTTGGAATACTTAAAATATTCAATGTGAGAGATTAAGCACTGGAAGTTAGGTTAGTTCCTGCTTTAGGGAGTACCAAAGAGTTTGTTCAAGCAGGACTTGCCTTCTAGATTCTGACGAAAGGATTTGACCTTGCAACTCCTTTCCTTTCTGAGATAAATCCCAGTGGAAGGAGAAAGGGAGAGAGGAAGCACAAAAATGGCAGTCATGGCTGTAAGACTTAAATGTTTCAGTCACAGGTAAATATTAACACAGTGTAATCTGGAGAGTTTTTTCAGACTGCTGTATTGCCATAAAAGAAGCAGCAGGAGTCAGTGAAAATACAGCGGCACACTAGGATACCTGCCGTAGGGTTTTAACATTCACCCGTGTGCTGTGACATCCACGTGACAGCAGAACTACTGAAGCACGAAACATTTTATCTCCTTTTTATGATACTAGAACCCTCAGTAGCAGCTTTAAGGAAAGGGTGTAATTGTACTTAAATAACCCTTGTGATATTTTGAAAATGGTATTTTGAACACTTGCACTTCATAGCTGGACACAGCCTTGTCCTCCCCAGAAACACAAAGCAGAGCAAGTACCAAGTACCCCTCTGCTCCGCTGAAGCACACAAACTGAATACACAGACCCTTTTTGTGGCATCTGTGCTCAGTAACATGCCACCTAGCACTGCTATGGTAAATTAGTAGCCATACCAGGAACATGTTTTATCCTTATACTCATACAACCATGCGAGAAAAACCAAAAGTACAGGGAAACATTTGCTTCCAAAACATACCTGGTCGCTTTGAGCACCACTTTCGGAAGGTACATTTCCAACATTCTTTTGGCCTCTTTCAGAGTCATTCCCTGTGTACTTACTCCATTAATGTAATGGATAATATCTAGTGCACGGAGACTCTCCTCTCTGGCAGCAACCGATTTGGGGAGAATGTCACTAATATACACAACTTGGTAAAGGCTGTCATGACCTCCTGACAGCAACAAACCTTTGCAAGAAAAAGGAGGTGGGGTGGAAAAAAAAAATCAAGTTTTAATTTTGTATTTGAAGGGAAACATTTTGCTTTAGATCAAAAGGCAGTATAATTCTGTGTTACCTAGCTCCTCCTTATGGCACGTTAGTGTAATATCAGGCAGTAAATGAGGCAACACTGGCATCTTCGGTAACTCCAAAACACGTCCTAGCACTAATCTGACAGTCTTTGGGGCAGCGCGGAGGAAGTTCACTGCATCGGTATGACTCATGTTAGTAACATCAATGTCATTAACCTGCGAAGATAAAAGCAACAGAGATCTCCTTGTTAGGAGGTTCCAAGTAAAACAGTGAGTATTACTGCAGAAACATTTATTACTGTTCCTATTGTTGACATTCAACATTAAAGGACAAAACAATAGATTCTTTACTGACAGCAGTTGCAGTTCATCATACTTACCCAAGGAGACAGAACACACAGATGCAACTGAACTTTTGCAAGTGAAGAAACAAGTTTACAATCCAAATGTCAAAATATTAAACAATCTGAGGAGGTGTATTATTTTACTGTTCCTATTTTAAAAACTGAAATGCTGTAACTGCATAGGCAAACACCTGACAGTGACTCACAACCTCATCCAATTTGGCTTTTATTTGCCTAACTCTATTAAGGTTTAATAGTATTTAGCAGTGCTTCAGAGTCCTGATCTAGCAATAACTCACACACATGCTCTGTGTTACCCATTCATCACTATTGCTCACAGTTCCTGTAAGCCTAAGGAACAGGCTGACATCCAGAGGGACCTGAACAAGCTTGAGAAGTGGGCCCCACGTGAGCCTCATGAAGTTCAACAAGGCCAATTGCAAGGTCCTGCACATGGGTCAGGGCAAGCCCCAGTATCAATACAGGCTGGGGGATGAATGGGTTGAGAGCAGCCCTGCAAAGGAGGACTTGGGGGTACTGGTGGATAAAAAGCTGAACATGAGCCGGCATTGTGCACTGGCAGACAAGAAAGCCAACCATATCCTGGGCTGTATCCAGAGAAGTGTGGCCAGCAGATCGAGGGAGGGGATTCTCCCCCTCTACTCTGCTCTTGTCAGAGCCCACCTGCAGTACTGCATCCAGCTCTGGGGCCCTCAACAGAAGAAGCAAGTCCAGAGAAGGCCACGAAGATGCTCAGAGGGCTGGAGCACCTCTCCTATGGGGACAGGCTGAGAGAGCTGGGCTTGTTCAGCCTGGAGAAGACCTTATAGCACTTTCCAGTACCTGAAGGGGCCTACAAGAAAGCTGGGGGGGACTTCTTAAAAGGACCTGTAGTGATAGGACATGGGGTAATGGGTTTAAATTGAAAGAGGGTAGATATACGTTACGTATATGGAAGAATTTTTCTATGATGAGGGTGGGGGAACACTGGCACAAAGTTACCCAGAGAGGCTGTGGATGCCCCATCCCTGGAAAGATTCAGGGTCAGTTTGGACGGGGCTCTGAGCAACCTGGTCTAGTTGAAGATGTCCTTGCTCACTGCAGGGGGTTGGACTAGATGACCTTTAAACGTCCCTTCCAACCCAAACTATTCTATGATTCTATGATGAACATCTGTACTACATTATATGTACCTGGCAAACTGTTTTAGAGCAAATCTAAATCTAAAATCTAAAATTTATTTCCTAACAATATGCTAGCCATAGATGTATTTGACCAACAGCCCTCTCCACGTATTGGAGTGACCATCTTATTTAATCAACGAATGCTCTTCTCCTTAAACCACTTTTTGCCATGGTGAATAGTGGCTGCACAAAGGCCTAGCTGTGGGATATACCATAACTCTCTTCAGCAATGTTCTCACATGTTTTCATACTTGTGTTTCTTTTGTCTAACTGCTACCAAACAAACTATGCCTCTCTGAAGGTGCAGGCCTTTGGTCCTTAACCACATTTACTGGCCCACAACAAAGTAAATTTTTGTCTTTTTTTATTCAGTTGTCCTTTTCATGCAACCCCGGTATCTGAAAACATTAATCTGAAAACATTCTCACTTTTATCAGCCGGTCTCCGGGTCGTAGTCTCCCATCACTTTTGGCAGGGTCCTGAACAATGTCATGAATGTAGCAGCCAACATTATCGTTACCTTTGGTCACTGTAAAACCCAGACTACCCTTTTCTGACTTTGTCATAGTGACTCGGAGCTCTGCTTCCTAGGGGAAGAAAATACCATTTTACAACACAAACAGAAGTAATTTGACCACTTTACTGAATTACCTATTGGTTTAAGTGGAACACAAGCCTGGACAGAACCAAGATCAGTTTAGCTGCTTCAAGTAAGGACCTCTAATGAACAGGGTCTCCTGATGGCCCTGCTGCTTCAATTTATTCTCTGATCTCTGAACAACCACACGGAAAACTAACAGGGCAGAAGCAAGGTACCTGCCATTTAAGCTTTGTCTGAATACATGATTTAGAGGTAAGCACATATTTAATGCCAAGTTTTCCAGGCTGAAATGACACACACGAAATAGAGGTATATGCATCTACCTATGTACACAAGGATGCCTCCACATCCAGAGGGAAATACACCAATTCCTCAAAAGCCCAGATACAAATGTCTGCAGGCATTTTCTATGAGCAGCTGCAGTTCACTGGTTACACATGTACATGTGCCATTTATAGGGCACACACCCAGGTCAGTGCAAGGATAATCTACAACTATCCTATGTGCAAATTAAAATGCCTAACTTCTACCCAGTCACTCCAATACCATGGCTAAAACTACTTCCAGTTGGCTACAGCAGTAGGTACATTTATGCTACTGAAAAGACAGTAGTAGTAAGTTACTGGCTCATATTCTTCAGCATTTTTTTCCAACTGGCTGAGTAATGAATCCATTCCTCCCAGGTGCCGAGTCAGGTCAGAAGCAGGAGTAGCGTAACAGTCATTTATTAAAACAGATGTGGTAACATCAGGAACAGTTCTACAGGTAGGGATCAGTGGCAAATCCAACAGCAGATTACTACAGACAAGCAAGGAAAAAAAAAGGATCAGTTTGTACAATGTGGTTGTCACCCATAAATGAATATATGGGTCAATATTGACTTTAGGCAGATCCAAAAAGCACAACACGAAAGTATTTCTATGAACAGGTCCAATAAGCTATTTTTGTAAACACCTTCTGCAATATTATGAGGATCATTATAAACAGCATACCTGTCCTCAAGCTCTGACTTGCTAGAAGCCTCTTGATCAGAATATAAGATGGTGCGAACAGCCTCCTCCTGATCACTGTGTGCCTCATACTGACCACGTGCCTCTGTCATAGCTTCAGCTGAAGTCTGGTACAGCACCGAACTCCAGCCAAGCCCCGCCTGTGCTGGTGGGTCTATCAACTCCTCATCACCACTCCTGCTGCTGTCACTGTAGCTGTCTCTTCTAGAGGGAGATTTTAACCTTTTCTTGCTCAGATCAGTAGTTTCATTTTCATCTGAGCTGTCACCTTGTTCTCCATTTGATGGACCAGAAATTTCTCTGCCAACATCTGGAAATACTTGTTGGGGTGAATGGATGGGAGTCTACAGAGAGCAAGGACATTGAATTAATCAAACTTGAGTTTTGATGACAAAAGAAAGTTGCAAAGGCTGCATAAAGTTACCAAAACCAATTAGTCAGTGTCTACTTCCATTTAGATGTTGGTACAACTGTGTAATCTTATCATAGCATAGGCTTACCAAGTTCAACACAACTTGGTCAAGACAAAGTGTGCAAACCTTTAAAACAAACTGCTAAAGAACTGCAAGTTCATCTAAGGAAAACAAATACACTCTTGGCTTTAGTCTCGGGAAGCCTACTGACAGATGCCTATAAGCTATGCCCAGCAGTCATCTAGGCAATTACTGTGAAACCCCTTCCAACCAGAACACACTGCTGTCACAGCGCAACTGAAGGCAAACTGATCTCACACAGGAGGGAAACAGGGAAGCTTTCAAGCCAAAAGTTACCTAACAGACTACAAAACCTATGATAATTTACACCAAACTGAGTCTGTTAACCCAAGTTATTAACTCCCGTGAGAATGAAGAACCGTTTTGCCAATAATCTCATATGCACAAAAATAATGTCAGCTAGCAGACAAAGTTTAAAAGCTTCATTTACACTTTTATGGCAAAATTCTTGAGTTCATGAACACACTGATCTGCCAAAGTATTATAAACAAAAATCAACATTTGTTTATTGGTTCTTCCCCTAATACATGCACTATTTTATTAAAGTTATTCCATACTACAAATGGGTTCATTGCAGGACTAGTTATTTGTATTATTAGTTTGTTCAGTTGCTTATCTCTTAGTTTACCTTTACTTAATTTTGTATTTGTACATTTAAGTTTCTGTCATCAGACTTGAACTTTTTTATTATTTGAAAATGATATTAAAATAACTTAAATTTAAGATTTGTCTCCACTAGTTTTTCACTTTCCTTTATTACAGAAAGCTTACTTTTCAGGCAAATTCCCCTCTATATTCTCTCTTGCTCAAACACCTTTAACTTCCACTTCTTCCCACTATCATAAAATATCCTTCTGTTATTTCAGTTTACTTATTGGAGCATTTTTAAAACAATCTTTGGGACATCTCTGATTTTCACTACATAAATCTGGTAATCTTTTTCCTGGCTTCTCATGCATGAAAAGCTAACAAATTGGTGTTTCGCAGAATATCCTTCACATATGTTACAGAAACACCCAATTTCTATTTGGGATCGATTTCAAACCATTGGGCTGCAAAGAAACATCTGCCACAGAAACGGAATATTAAGCCAATTTCCAATGTCTTAAGCCACAAAATGGAAGGAAAAAAATTTATTTGAGCCCGCATTCTTTTCACATTTCCACAAAATGCTTAGTACACTCCTGAGCGATTTACTAAAAGAACCCCATTTCTGTGAGCCCCCTCCCCATCTATCCATCTGCATCTTGCATTTAACTAACCCACCCACCACATCAAAAAATGAACCTTCAAACAGAAATTTAAAAAACAAAAACAAAACCAAAACACAAACAAAAAACCCCCCATACACCTTACCAACAAAGAAGGATCAATGTCTGGTAGTATGCCAGATGGTGGCCGACAAAGGAGAAGAGAGACTTCCGGAGATGTTCCCCTCAGAGCAGAGATGACTTCCTATGGCCACAGTAGGATTCATTATTAGACACAGACCCTCAAGACTTGCAGGACTACTAGAGCATGAGTTTCACCATTAAGATACAAACCTGCTGGGATAAACCCTTTAGCGATGCCCCGTTCACTTTCAGAATGACGTCCCCAATTTCTATCTGCCCACTTTCTGCAGCAGGCTGCCCGGGGAAGAGCTTTTTCACCCTCACAATAGTTGAGCCCAGTTGCTCTGGGGTAAGGTTATCTTCACGGCAGAAACTGAACCCAAGACCTGAGCTATTCTTCAACAGCTTTACCTCAAACGTGTTCTCTGCAAAAGAAACATTAACTTATTATTTCCTACGGCATGAAAAAAGGCCAGGAAAAAGAACGGCTGTCGCTCTTACTCCAGACATGACAATGTGCCCTCTCCCCATCACAGGGTTCTTCCACTTTATTGAACACAGCGATGTCTAGAAGATCCCTCTGAGTTAACGAGGACAAAAAGCTGATCATGACTTCTCAGTCTGCTAGCTTGCCCTGACATCATCAAGACTGTACAGGAAGCCAGGGTGTCTCCAAAATACTGGTCCCCAGCAAGTCCATTAGGGAGCCTGTTAAAGCACAGTGACACCACCCTTCCATCCACTGATCAGCCATTAGAGAGCAGCAACTGGGACTCCTGGCAGACAGGATAAATCCCATGCAGAAGGTATCTGCAGTGGTTTCCCCATCTGGGTAGGTTTCCCTCCGCTTCCACAGGTGTCCAGCAAGAGAAGCTGGAATATGCCAACCTCTAGTCAGCTACATAAATCCCTCTTCTCTCTTCATCCAGCTCTTGATGTCTTCTCTCACCTAGACAGGAACAGCAAAACCTATGGAACCTCTCATTTATATGAGTATCTTAACCTCCCCTTGGCATTACTTAGCAGCACCAGAGACAGCAGCACCCCTTTTAACTCTGACCTTGCTACAGACCTGGCCTGCAAGGCTGGTGAAACTGGGAATCAAGGAACAGTGAGAGAGCAAACAGTAAGTAAACAAAGTTATCAAGATGTGAAAGGAAATCTTAAAACCAAAGAGGCTGCATTATGTGCAGGGACTCTGTATAGGTTCCTACGAGCACTTTCTCCTGTCTTTCTATTCTACAGAAGATTTGAAGAAAAAAAAATTATAAAAACTGAAGGATGCTTTGAAAGTTCAAACAATTGTCCTATGTGGCCTGACCTGCAGTGACAAAGCTGTAATCTTTGGCATTTGTAGTTTTTGTCATTGGTTTCTCCTGTGGCTCACACTGCCCCACCTGACTTGGAGGTGTGCATTGTGGTGTTACTGGAGCATGAACCTTGGCCACTGAAAGCTGACCTTTTTCCAGCAGCAGATGCACCACCTAAAGAAATGAAACATTCTGCAGTTAACAGACAACAGTCATAGAGAAAGCATGGTCTAGAGTACATGTTTCTTTCTAACTTGTCTGTATACCAAGTTTTACAGCAGCATATAGACACCTCCCTCCCCATATATCCTCCATTTGTTCATTATTTTAAGGGCTGTGACAACTTCCAAAAATACACTAATGGACCAGCAAGATACTTGCCCATACAGAGTAAGAAAGGGTTTTCTTCACATGAGGCTGTGAGGAGATTTAAGAAGCAAAGACAGTGTGATTTTCACATGTGTACAGGCAATAGAGTTAAAAGCATTTTATAAAGGGAGCACACATGGTCCTTAGCAGCTCTGAATGTGTATGTTCACTGGCTATTTTCAGGTGTTCATGTACACGTATGTGTTTCCACATGTGAAGCAGCCACCATAAATAGCCCTATTAAATGAGGAGACCATAGACAGAATCAAGCACTGTCCAAAAAGGTCGAGACTCAAGTAAAGCTACTGACACAGCACAAGAACACAGGTGCAAATATGCAGGCCCTTGTCTCCTCAGATTCAGGCCCTGTCTGTAGCACCCTGCTACAGTTGCTTTCCAACCCGGGCTTCCTCCAGAATTTCGCTAGGGTGGGCAGGAAGACTCAAGGCCCAGGAAGACAAGGAGCTCAAGAAATCACACCTGAAGCAACCAGGACACTGGGGAGAATTCCAGTCTTCAGGTTCCTTTACCTCTTCTCACCCATGAATACCTGTTTTACTACAGACAGGTAGAACCAGCAGGCACTTACCTGCCCAGTGTTTCTCAGTGTTTCAACAGCTTGCTTGTGGGTAGCACCTTCTAAACTAATCCCATTGACAGAGAGCACACGGTCACCTACAAACGATTAATAATTTAAAAAAAAGTAGGCAAATCAACATCTATAAAGTGTATATGACACACAAACCTCCAAGTCTCAGCTAACAAGGACATTTATAGAAGCAAACTCTTCCTCCCCTCCACACTCTGAGTTGAGAACTCTGCAACTAAAATATATGGTTGGATTCACTTATCTTAAAGGTCTTTTCCAACCTAAATGATTCTGTGATTTTACGGATAAACCTGTGTCAAAGCTAGAGTTAACCATCAGAATGACAGCCTACCACAAAGCTCAGACACTGTATTAAAAACAAATCTTAGTCGACAGAGGGAATTCTCACTTCAGCAAAGAATGTGGCCTGGCTTACCAACAAGAAAAGCCATAGAGTTACAGTGATTTTCTGTACTGAGTTGCCCAGCATGCCAAGCAAGATGGCCACAAATACTATAAAGCCCTCTCGCCATGGCTGGAACAGAGAAGGGTTCTCCATTAACACAGGCTGCATTAGCAAAAAAAAAAAAACAACCCACAAACCACACACCACATATATATTCTGCAGTCTATCTCCTATTTTTTCCCCTCCACAATATCAGCAGTTTTCTGTTGGTTGTGCAGTCGTTGTACTTTTTTTTTTTAACCTTCACCTGCAGAATTACCTATCAAGGCAGTATTTAAAATGACAACTGCAAATGCAGCAGCTTGGAAAAGCAACTCTTTTTCCCAGTGATAAAGGTACAATGAAAGGAGGTAAATAGAGTTCCTAGCTTCTAGGCCACAGTGTATCCTCAAGTCCACCACAGACACTTACCTGCCCTTTTTTCACATTAAGAATCCAAACTGAAAGAATTGAAATACTACCTTTTTCTATTCTGCCATCTGCTTCAGCTGCTCCCTTAGGAATAATCGCTTTCACATAAATACCACCATGCCTTATGCTAGTATTTACACCACCCTAAACGGAAAGCAAATATAGGATTTGTTAGTCTTTCTGCAGTTAGAATCCTCAGTAATTAAACACGGTGTCACATAAGGAAAACTGTACTCAGGAAGCACTTGGGCTACTGGCACGTAAAAACAACATACAAACTATCAAACCCAAAATGTTACACAAAGCATGTTTTTGCACTCATGCAATTTATTATAAATGAATTTTGTGTGGGAAGATTAAAAAAAAAAAAAAAAAAAAGGTGCGTTACAATGCAAATGCACCCAAAACAAAGAAATATCCTTCAGCAGAAACACGTCTGCATTATGCTGGACTTTACATGCTTGCATGCGTATCAAAGCTCAGAGATGTGAGAGCACAGCATGCCAGAGAAGATGCATACCCATGCAGTGTCCTACTCCAATCAATACGCCCTCTCTGATGTAACAGGAAACTAAGGAGCACTGCTTTCTCTCAGCTCATACAAGTTGGAAAGTCTAATCCGAAAAAGTCTACTCAAGCTCAAATGGCATTGGTTTTGGAGGGCCTTAGCCTTTCTGTCAGTGCAGGGGGTTGGACTAGATATCTTTCCATGTCCTTTCCAACCAAAACCATTGTATGGTTCTGGCTCACTGCTGCACTCTCAGTGCTTCTCCACAAACTTGGAGGGAAGAGGGAGACCAACAGTGTATTAAAAAATGTTCATTCCCGAAGTATTACATGTGAAAACTGGAAACACAGAGCTAACTGTACACTGCTTGTCACCACTGTACAGGATATTCACCAATGTGCAAGGGGCACAATGGAGGCTGAAAAAGAAATATTCTAAGAAGACACCACCACTTGGTCACCTTTCACATCGGTTGGCATCTTCCAACATTTTCTACGAAGGCAATGCATGCATACAACAGGCCTGATGCTATTCAACACCCAGCTGGTGCTGAATCTTTGTTCCCCCAGCTGTCTCAGGTTACAAGCTGGACAGAGCAGTGTGACTCTGAACAGACTGGGATGCTAAAATAACAGAATTTCTTTCTGCTCCTCTTAGAGTACTGGCCACATATATGACAGCAGTGCTAGGCTTGTGAACTGACACTCTACCTACATGTCTGTACATATGGCCACATTTGGGAAAAGGCCAACAGTTTTAGGTGTAAACTACCAGTGAAAGCCATGAGTTTTGAACTACAGCTACCAACTGTTCTCTGTTGTTATAATTTAAGCAACTTTTCCTGTTTCAAATTACCCTGTAGCCTGCCAATCAATCAGCCAGAGATATTGATTATTAAAATAACAAAATACAGAACAGGAGTAGTGAAAAATGTGTGCATCTCAGTTACGCATCATTCTCCTCTTTTTTGAAGTGCCACTCTGCTGTATGGCAGGACCTAAAGAAACTACTTTCAAAATTTCATAGCCTGAAGAGAAATGAGTCCATTGAAAATACATTTTTTGTCTTGTATTGCAAGAAAGGACTGTCAAGCCAGGTCTTATTTGGATTTAAGTGGTATTTTTTTTTCATTCTGGCTTTTATCCAGCAGAGGAAGAACACTGAACGTGATATATATGGGACTTCGGGGCTCCTCCATAAAACAAGATTCACTTAAAGGGCAGATGACAAGAAAAGGGATATAAAATAGTATAACTTTGGTAAGATTTATCACGCATCAGTAAAACTATATACTTAACAGTGACTCAAGAAAATATTTTGCTTCCTTGTAATTTAGCAATATAATGGGTTGCTGGGAGTAGAGAAAAAGAGAAAATATCTAAAAACCTTGTCAAACAGTACCGTGACACTTATTCCCAAGCCGTTATCTTTTTTGGCTAGTTCAACCTCAAAGATATCTCCAGGTTTAAGAAGTGTTGCAGAAACGTTTTTAGAATTCACTTTGTTTGCTGTATTCGCTGAGGAAGACTCCTTTATTTAAAAAAAAAAAAAAAAAAGAAACAAACAAAACAAGAAGAGAGAATGATTTGCCATTAGAACAGAAGTTTACAGTTCATAGCCTAAAGGGTGAGGTCTTTGGTCAAATGCAGCCAAAAGGAGTCCACATGGCAATGTACCAACTGCTAAGACTCATAAGGCTCAATGCCTTAATTCTTCCATTGCTGCCACTGAAGAGGTTTAGCACAGAAATATACTTGGTCTTCAGCAGCCAAGTCTCTATTGTCAAAGCAAGTTGGTCAGAGAACACACAAACCACAATACTTGAGTGTTACAAGTCTAGGGTCTGCTGGGGTGATTTGCAGGAGCTGCCACAACTCGACTGAATAACCTCCATCAGCTGAGAAGAGGAATCACTGCAAGTTTGGAATCATTTTGTAGCACTTTGCCATTGTGTACTTTTGGATAGGTGAAACAGCAAGCTGTCTCTCCAGAGCATGGCTTACTGCTGAACTTCACTACACAAGAGTGGTTTTCCATGGATTATATCAATCCCAAAAGATGAGTTCTGCTGTTACCCGTTCCAGATGCATCACTACTCTTTAATCTAGGAAAAAATTAATTTATCTGTCACGTGAATAAACTTACCTCTAGGAGTGGTGACCAGACTATGATGATATTGGACATACACACAGAATTGAAAGGTTTTCTACAGAATGAACAAGTGCCCTGTATGTTCATGCTGAAGCACAATCTGCCTCTAATAAGACATGCCTATCTCATGACACTGGAAAGCTGGGAAGTTGTTTCAAGTTACAAGTGATTTTCTCCATTTATTTTGAACAAAAGCACCAAACTATTAGAAATTAGCTATTAGCATTTTCCACTAGAAGGGTAAGCTGCAGGCTAGGCTGTCCTTCCCCCACATGCTTTCACCTTATTCACACCCACAGTCAGCTATTTCACTACCACTGATGGGAAAAATTCATATGAAATGCACTATGCCTTTTTAGCTGGCTGTTGCTCCTGACTGCTGGAATAAGTTGCTTCATCCATATCAGAATCGCCACGGTCAGAATATTCCACAGACTCCACTACCCCAGGCCTTTTCATTTTCACTCGAGTACTGTCAGATGAGGATCTTCTCTTCTCATTTGTTTTAGAAAGCCCCGAATGGGAATCACTGTGATGCTGAGGATCCTGCTGGGCTCTACCACTTGCACGGTTGCCAAAGAAGCTGGCTGTCTGGCTCTGAGACAGGCTGGCACTCTCAGTTCTGGAATCCTGGGAGCTCACACTTCCATCCCGCTTGCCTCCCAACAAACTCCCCGAAACAGGCCTCTGGTGACCACGGGACCGGCTATGTTCTTCTGAAGAGGACTCTGCCTCATTGTCCTGCACCGACGATGGCCTCCTCAAATAACCCCTGGTTCCATTACTGACATGTGCAGCGTTAGACGATGCTGAAAACCAGGAGATAAGGCAGTCATCAGTGGTTGGTAACATCTTACCTGCAGTATGACACAGATTTCTCAGCTTACAACCACATAAGGTTTTACCCGTTCATATTATGAGGAACACTTTTCTGTTTACGATGGAACCGATGTGTCCTCACCAGAGGTGACAGTATAACATACTTCCTTCAGTCTCAGAACACAATTTCAAGCCCATACTAGCTAGGGTTGCTTACAGAAGGGAGCGCAGTTAGGGTGACGTTTTATGGCTCTCTCATTTGGCAAGATTAGTAATTTTAAAGAAACACAAAGTACCTGACAAAAGGGGACAGAGAAGGCAGAGTGCTCAGAGCACAGCTCTTAATAATAAGGAATATTCCTCTCCATACCTTTGGATAACTTGTCCTTGGGCTGAGAGATAACAAGTGTCACATCTTCAGGTGCATTCTCCAAAATTTCTAGTGCTGCATGGTGGCTGACACCTTCCAAACTTGTGCTGTTTACAGATATTAGTCGGTGCCCTGCACAAAAGCAGACACAATCTAACAACTATATTTTTATCCATCGGTGAGAATGTGGAGTACAGGTCTGAAAATCTCTATGCAACGCACGGATTAAAAATTGCTAAAATTCAAGTGACATTGCAATAGGGAACCCTAATCATTAAAAAAAAGCCCCAAAACAAGCTACAAGAACTGGTTATGAGTATTTCCCCTTTTTAAACCTGCCAATCCTTCTTATACTACCGTTTCTACCTTCTCCTCTGCTGTAAGAAAAGGGAATGCAAAAGCAGAAATCAAGAAGTGAAATAAGCAGTGTGGAGTTCAGTACAGACTAAAATGAAAAGGAAAAAAAAGCATGGATTCATCCATTTTTTCCAAAATCAAAATATGGATTTGGAGTTTTATAAAGAATTGAAATTATAAAGCATCTATAGAGAGACAATAGCAAATAAAGCCCTTATCTTTATACATTAATTTTATGCTATTTCAAGCTTTATAATTTTTTACTTCGATTCAAATGATTTGTGGTTCTGTACAGATTAAGATAGAAGTATCACCAGTCTTCAGAAATTACGCAGAGGCTAACTGAAGGTCAGTGTTTGTAAGGGTCTGATGCCCTCAGCCATAGAAGGAAATGGTACTACATACATGTATGGCCTTTTCTCTCACATATATACCTCTTCTTATTTGCACCATTTACCTGGTTTCAGAGATCCTTCCAAATCAGCTGGCCCTCCGGGAATCACTGAATGAATAAAAATTCCCAGATCGAGTTTCCCCGTCTTCTCTCCACCGACTATTTGAAAGCCTATTAAAAAAGGCCCAAAGCAGGCAAAATCATCAGCGATCACAGTGTAACAACATAAAACAAGTCTGTACTTCAGAATGGACTAAAACTTAAGTCACTCTAATAAATTAAAGGAAAACTATACATCTCAAGGAAGCCTACACAAAAGTAAGTGGAATAAGTTTTTTGCTTAAGCCTTATTGCATTCTCTGTTTTTGAGCAAGCGATTCAGACTTGGCCTAACTGCCTTGCCAGAAAACTCCAGCAAAGGCTCCAGACAACTGTGGCAAGCGAAACACAGACACAAACATAGGACGAACTGTACAGTCACTAACCAGATGAAATGTATTCTCTCTTACTTAAAAAAAAATCTGGGTTTCTCCATTGTGAGATGCTTCACCTAAACGTTTGACCCTGGTATTAAAGGATATTCAAGATAAAAAAAAGAACAAAAACAAACAGATCTTCTCTATTCTATCTAAAACAGCAAAGTATGACGATTGCATGGGGAAGAAAGAAGAAACTCTGCATTTTGTTTGATATTTTTTTTCTTTTTCATCAACTCTTAGAGTTACTGTGCAGGGCAAACACTAAATATCATTTTCTAGTAGGCTTTTCCCCCCTTCAATTTTACACAACAGTCCTATTTTGAATGACAGGACACTGTAGAGAGCCTCCCTAAAGCACAAAACAGACACCAACTTATTCATTACTCATACAGGGAAAAATTATGTGGGTTTATGAAAAAAACTCAGTAGCAAAAGGAAGAATGGAATGCAAATATCTCATCTTCCAGGCTTTTCAAACCTCAAATTAGTGTTCCATCTGATGATACTCTAAGAGTAAGAAAAACATGCCACAATTAGCTCATAATGGCTTTATAATCTTTTTTTTTTTAATAAAGCCTTCACACTGTCACAGCTGCAAGGTGTCCACACAGACAAAAATCTTGTACCTGAATGCAGAGATAAACTTTTAAGACCAACTTTTAAGATGATCACTTCACAACATAAATATTATCCTATACTTACAATACGGAAAAAAATGAGAAACAGACTTGCTTAACATCACTCAGCAGATCAGTAGCAGGCGCTACCAAGTCAGTCCTGGTTTCATCTTAAATGCCTTTGAAATCCAGCTACTGGCTGCACTGCTTCCTCAGTCGTACAATAAATACTTCAATACAGACCAGAAAACTATTTTGGTTTTGGCTTCTAGGACAACACGACCACCACAGTTTTAAAGCCACTTACCTAAGCCCAAATTTTCATCCTTTTTCAAGTTCACCAGAGTGATCTCTCTTTCTGGTGAGGTAACTCTGTTTTGCGTTGCTTGCAGAGAGTCAACTGAAAAGCCAACACTTCATGATCAGACACTACCTGAATTCTTCCCTTCAGGTTTGCTGTCAAGTTCTACTCCGTTAAAAAAAGATTACTTCTCCTATAACCTGAAAAGCTGCTCTGAACTAGTAGGTCCCACTTTCATTTTCCGAGCCCTACCCAGATTAAAAAAACACCCCAAACCACCACCGTTACAACTCTCTGCCACCATCAGCAATTACAATCTTTTATTCCTCCTAAGAAAAGCACCTGGCACAGTCCCTTGGAATCACAACACAAGCCCTAGAATCTTCAGATTTATTAGACTCAGTTCAGCAAAGTATTTAGATCTGCGTTCACGTGCCCTGCTCAGGTAGGCAGGATGCAAGCACATTGATAAAAGTGAAACTGCGACTTAATACATGAAGTTACTAAAAGGTTACTCAGTTCTCTTAATGGCGGTCCTTTGTTAAAAAACAAGCACCATCAAAAACACCTACTCAACCCTATCTTGTTCAGATTTATTTCCTCATTTGCAACTCCACAGGCTGCTGATTCTGCCTCTTCCAAAATCTGAACACACTCACAATAGCTTTATGTGACTTCTGAGGGCTCCCAACACGCTGAAGTAGACGCAGGCACTTAGGAGACAGGTGGGGGGGTGGGCGCTTTGTGTGTCTGGCACACTTCTGCCTTAAGTGGAACACACAGTTCCATACCAGCAGAAGCCTACTGAGCTCTACACACTGCTACAAGCAGAAAACAGTGGTGGCAAGAGAGCAGGACAGACTGCACCACCTAGAGAAGGAATTTTACTCCCACAAAGCCAAGTCAAACCTAAAGAGTTAAAGAACTCGAAAGAAAGCGAAGTTATTGGGCTCTATAGAACGAGCAACCTCTCAAGTAAGGGAAATGAACTTTGAAGAGCATGCTATGTTAGATAATAGCACCCTGCAAAATCTCAAACTAAACATACACTATTCATACTTGAAAAAATACTACACACAGATGTCAAAATCTCTCCCAAGAAGCAATCCTAAAGAAATATTAAGAGTTGTACTTAGGAAAAGGTCCCATCTAACTAACTGGGAGAGGTATTTAAGAATAGAAAAGAAACAGGATGGGTAGAACAGTGAAGCACTTGACAAGTGCTTCACAAACTGACCGAATTAATTCCATAGGCGTATTATCAACCTACCGCTCTCTTTTAACAGTGTTGATGACGGAGTATCTCCTGAAGTACTCATGCTAACACCTATTGACATAAATAGAAATATTAGATATTGTTGTATTCCCCCCCCCCCCCCAATACAAAAGCTACCAAGAAGTATTTCAGGCTTCACACAGTACACATGAGCTCATTCACAATATCAGATTACTTATTTATTTTAAAAATTAGTAAGCATGAATGTAGCTTTGGATTAGCAAATCCAAATTACTTGTGTATTTTGGTTGTACTTCAAGGTTCTGGTAGATGGTAGCTCATGCAAAAAACAAGGAATTAAAGAAAGGACAGAGATTTGGCCTTTAAGACTATCTGTGTGCGATCCAATCCTGGCCAAGAAAATGGAGAAAGTGCATCTGGCATACAGGAGTGTTTTGGTGAACCACCCAATGCGCTGTAAAAAAACCACACCTAATTTCTTATATAAATGAGACCAAACAAAGAAGAACCATGCAGTTACCGCTCAGCGGTACTAGCCAATAGGCAGCTTATGCCAAACTGAGTCCACTTCCAAAAAAAAAAAAAAAAAAAAATCACAAAAAATCACTCCCTGCACCATTTCCACAGAAAACACTATAAGGTGACAAAATGGAAGATGTTTTCTGGAACAGCTTTTACTGTCAACTACTAATACACTGCACACCTGTGTACAGACCAGTGCTGTCCAAAGGAGGATTTTTTCAATTAACTACAACAATTATTCAGGAACAACATGCAATTGGCCTGGATTACTTTAACACGATACTCTGCTCTCTTTTTCAAATTGAAATATTACCATCAGTTAATAAATATATGGAAGTATTACACCCCAAGCAATTTTAGAGGTTAGTTAGTAAATGCATTAATACTATGTTTTGCATGCTGACCTACAACATAGGCTTGACCGGTATCTTCAATGGATGAGGAGTCTGATTCATTTTTCTTTCTTTCAGGACTTCTACTTAAACCTGCATGAGATTTTGAACTTAAAGGGGAGAAGGAGAGAAGGGGAACCAGACAGAGGGAAGAGAAGTTGGGAGAGGGAAGGATCAATGTAATAAAATAATGATATGAATAATGAATCAAAACCGATGCAAAATGTACATTTACTGTACACAAAGATATTGCAGTGTGGTCTGAGAGACTCTTACTTGCTTAGTTTTAATGCTCCCGCTGCTGATCCAGTATCAAATTTTGGTATTTGTTGAAAGACTCTTCCCATTACGTCTTCTATTTTTTTGGGGGAAGAGTCCAAAGCAGTAATAATATTTTTCTTTGGAGGGTAAACCGAGATGTGGGTCTGACTCAGATCGTGAAATGACTTGCTCATAACCCTGGGTCTTTCCTCCCATGGAGTCTTCTCGTTCTTGTCCTTTGAAGAGCCAGGAAGAGGCTGGAAGAGTGAGAGCTCAGAACAGGAGAGCCTCTTCAGAATCTCTGCTTGAACAGAGAGAGGTCGAACGGCAAGGCGGTTCAAAGTGCTGCTGGCCAGGCTACCAGTACTGATTGCTCGTCCCATGTTGAAACCTTTGACAGAGTCCGCATGAAGGTTTAGGCTCCTAAATGAAGCCCTTTCTGTGGAAAAACCAAACAAATTTAAGTTATACAGCAAAGATAGTGTGACCTCCTTGTGTAAAGCATGCATTTTCAAAACCAACTCACAAAAAGCACATTTTTCTCTAGATGCTCAGAAGTATGTACAATCATCAGGTATGTATACACAATCACCTTGTAGTTTGCTCAGGATGCAAAGTTTGGAGTTCATGACACTGCACTAACCTGACACACAGCTCACTGAAGTACAAACCTACATAACAGAGTGTTTATCGCCTTATTAGTAAGAAGGCTCATAGCCCCCATTAAGCTTCTGTGCTTTATATACAGGAACATCACCTGTTTCTGCAAAGCAAATAATATCCTCAAAGTGACCTGGAAGACTACACTTCCTTTTACTTGCTCATACAGTCTTTTCCAGAAAGTGAACAACTACAGCACCGCTACCCTCTACGCTATCAGATCCTACCAAACTTGTCTCTCTGCATCACTCGGTTTTCTTTGCATGGGTCCCTGACACACTTATACAGCTACAAAGTTGTGGCAGCTTGGCAGCATCTCTGCGTGGTTCAACAGCATCAGCTCACTCAGATGCACCTAGTGACTTCCCTGTCAGAAACTTCCTAAACTGTTTAGGACAGAACAGAAAAGGTTGACTGGGCTTTGCCAGACTTTTTGACTCATGAACTAAGATTTCCTTAAGCAGCAGAAAGAAACAGGTTTTGTATTCTAATTAAAGTACTGTCAGCTGAGTCGTGGGAACTGTCTGGGTGGATGTTCTTAGCTGAAAGTAAATGCAAGATAATACAATTTAGCCTAACACCCTCTTATTTCAGAGCAAAGCAGAGCAGGGCTCATTTCTATTAGCCTAACTGCCACCTAAGGCTAGCAGTTAAGTTCCTGTGGCTTGGCTCTCGCACAGAAACTTGATAAGCTGTGGCAACATGTTTGCTGGTTAGAGCCTTTAAAGGAAATCACACCATCTGAACCCTTCATAAACTTCACTGATGTCTTCAAATCAGCTCACAGGGAAATCTGAGAAAAAGCAGTCTTCAACTGTGTATGTATTTCTGATTTAAGATTAACAAGTGGTTTTTAAAACTACACACAGCTCGAAATAAGCTACTTTAGGAAGCTGCACTGTAACTCAGAAAGAAAATGCTACTTTTTGGTACATATCATCCATTAAGAGAGTGGTGAAACACTGGAACAGGTTGCCCAGGGAAGCTGTGGATGCCCCATCCCTGGAAGTGTTCAAGGCCAGGCTGGATGAGGCTTTGAGCAACCTGGTCTAGTGCAAGGTGTCCCTGCCCATGGCAGGGGGGTTGGAACTAGATGGTCTTTAAGGTCCCTTCCAACCCAAACCATTCTATGATTAACTTTTTTAAATGCTGAAGCATTCACCATTGAAGAGTGTATTTGGCAGATGCAACCTCAACATTGCCATTCCAAAAGACATTCCTTCGTCCAATACCAAGGGCAGGAATTAACTGCAACAGTAACTCATGCTTTCTTTATAACAGTCATACAGATTGAGAAGATTCAGTTGTGGAAGGTATTTTTTTGGTCCTTTTTAAAGGAGAATTACTATACAACTTCCCCTTTCTTTCTCACACCAAATACATCCTCTAGCCATAGCCACAGCCATCAGACAGACTAGATGAGCTACACAAGAATGGTTTTACTTGATCACACCACAGATCCACAAATCAGTTTCCTGACTCTGACAGAAGCTATCACTGACACTTGCTCTTGTGTGTTCCCATCCTGGGGAAGAGTACCTTAATAAAATATTCTAAGATCTCTTCTCTTGACATCGTACTTAGACTCTGTGAAAACCAAACAGGATTTCCTATGGATTTCAGAAGAATTACTTTCATATCATTATCTATACAGACATTAGGCTTTTCACGCCTTCTGCCAACCCCTTAACTGAAAATTTTAATGTGCTCAAAACACATCCTTTGTAAGGCTCTCTCAACCTTCACTTCACCTTTGTGGTTTTCCATATGCCTTTTTAGGAATCCAAACACTCGTCGTAAAACTCAGTGCTTGGTTCTGTTCACTGAGTGGCTACGAAGTTGTGCAAAAAGAAACCATAATTACTCATGTAACAGCTTATCGCCTTTCTTAGGTACCATAAAATTGTTAGAACTTTTTATTTTCTTTTATTTTTCTTAACTTTGTCTCTCATATCTTTCTATTCATGCAGAATGTTATTCAAGAGACATTTTCCTTTTATTATCCAAGCCTCATTCTTTCTGTTGGATTTACATATGTTAAAATGGTTGCTTCAGGTCACTGAAGCACTTGTTGCACGACGTCTAAACATGCCACGGATCATCACAGGGACTACAAAGTGCTCTCCTTTATGCTTCCATCCCCTGTTATGTTCCATGAAAATTGATTCACCATCACTATGCATGCCAGGCCTTCTCCCTTGTCTCAAAACATCTTCTCCATTCACTGGCTGAAATCAAGGCAAGTCTTACAATATACTAATACTGTATTTCTAAAGAATCCTCCAAAGCATATGAAACTTCACAAGTCTGCTATCTACCCCATGAACACTGCAACCACCACAGGCACATGCTGGTGTTCACTGTGCTGTTAAGCCAGAATCAGTCTTTAAGTAAGGAACCTTCAAAATGTATGCTTCCTGTGATGATCAGCCTTGAGTTAATAATATTGTCACCTGCCTGTTTCTTTACTGTTTTGCTGAGTGGCTCCAACGACCATTTTTTACTGACGTTTTACAGGCTCTGGAAAAATAAAATAAAATACTTGCTGCTTCTGCTGGTCAAGAATAATGCTTCCCAAATACAGCCTGGGATTTCACTGCTCTAACAAAAGAAAAGCAGTACTGATAATTAATATACTATCTTGACTGGCTGCTTCATCATTGTTTTCTCTTACCTGTATTACAAAACCTTTTCTTTTCTAAAATATTATTCTAGTAACTCTATTGTTACGTGCACACATATACACACAGGAAAGAAATGTGGCTAATCAATTTAGGTCAATGAAGTTATGACAAAAGCAAAAACTATGCTTGAATTGGTTTTGGTTTCATTAACCAAGTGTAAAGGAATTAACCATAATACTGATCCATTTGCTTCTGATTATGACTAATTGATGAAATTTGAGACCTCTGAATCCCAAGGGATCTGCACTGCACAGAAACAAACTATTGTTTTCCAAACTCGCAAAGCACAGCACATACTGCATCTGTGAGAACAACCAAGTTTGCCTAGCCTAGAAAGCCTTTCATGGACTGCTTTACTTTGCAATGCAGGGTACGCAAGCACTAAGTTAGAGAATGGTGCAAAGGCTTTAGGTCACTTGGTCCTATTTCTTTGCACTGAGTTGGTTGAGCCCAACAGAACAGAATAAAAAGCTGGATAGTTGCCACATGCCACTACCCTCCCCC